>NW_005843815.1:14396-19283 GCF_000455745.1 Alligator sinensis | reverse complement strand
CCTTCCAGACCCTTTATCCAACCTGGACTTTCTCAGCTTGCCTGTGGGAATGTTGCGGGAGACCGTAGCAAAAGCCCAGCTCAAGTCAAGGTCCGATGGTGTGCCCGCATGTGCAGAGCCCATGCTTTTGCCATAGAAAGCAAATTGGGTGGGTTGGGCTCGGCTTGGTACAATCCCTTTGCCATCCTTGAAACACGTATACCTATTCGCTATGTCGCTTTACCTTCCACGTTCAACATTTCAGCTGGGCTAATGAGCAGACTCTCACCACACCCCGTGAAGGTACACTGCTGTTTGGAGAGGTAACGGACGTAGAATGGCGAAGAAAAGATACAAGTCACTAAGTGACGTTACGTGGGAAGGAAGTTGTATGGCACCTAACTGACGGGCCTGCCTCGAAATGTGTCTGTAGAGTCGCGGGATGGCTTTTGGTACCAGAGAAATGTAGCTTTTACTTGCTGGGATTTACAGAATAACATGGGTCCCTTCATCTTTTTTCAGTGCCGTTGTCATTTATCTCCATGCAATGCTGGAATGCAAGATGCCGTCTCCATAAACTTGCCTGGCATCCGGGATAAATACAACACTGTGATCTCTAAACCTGCTGTCTGCAGGGAATCCATCATCTGGAAAGACCAACAGGGCAGGATGCATCTGTCCTGCATGATGCAGCATAAGGTAAGAGATGCCCACGGTAGCTTTAAAGGATTGGGGGATAAAGAAGTTGGATCAGAGTACCCCACCGATGCCTCTAGGCCACTCCCGTTGCCCCTTTGGGTAACTCCGCTTCCACAGCACAGACGTCCATGTACCTAGCGGGTGCATCTACATGAGGTGCGTTCCTGCAAGGGAGGCCAGTCTACCGCACGGTAAAGGGTCGCTCTGTAACCACGTGCAGCAGGAACTGCACGGTAAAACAGGCTAATGTATGCTTTCCTACTACCTGTAACAGCACAGACGTCCATGTACCTAGCGGGTGCATCTACATGAGGTGCGTTCCTGCAAGGGAGGCCAGTCTACCGCACGGTAAAGGGTCGCTCTGTAACCACGTGCAGCAGGAACTGCACGGTAAAACAGGCTAATGTATGCTTTCCTACTACCTGTAAATGTAAGTAGAAGAGTGACCGCTAGGTAGGTAACGCACAGTGGGCACATCTGCACGTGTGTTTACTCTGGCCCCATTACGCTTGTATAAGCCAAGCCAGAGTAAGGCTTTCTGGGCAGGCATCGACACATGCAAGGAGCAGGGAGCAGAATTGCCCCCAGGTACCTACAGTGCAGCAACGGGCCCCTGCAGACACCAGGGCCAGCTTCAGGCTAGCACAGGGAGGCTGGCAGGGAGCACTGAGACGCTTGTCTCTAGGCTCCGGGTGGGCTGACTGCTGCTGGGGCAGAGCTGATGTCCCCCCGCCCTGGCAGTGGGGAGCTCCTGCCCTGACTCCCTGAGCAGGGGTGCAGGGTGTAGAAAGAACTGCAGGGGAGGGGCAGGGCCCAGCCCCTTGCCCCCATCCCCTGTGGGGCAGCTAGCCCACAGGCATGCCCAGGGCATGCACAGGGAATCCTGCACGTGCTGCCCTGAGCTGGCGGGAGATGGCCTGAAACTGGACAGTCTCCAGCCACCATCAGCCTGCTCGTGCTCCCCTGTGCAGCCCAGGGCTGGCTGGGAGCTGTCCCGGCAAGCAGAGGAGCCAGCTGTCATGGTCCAGAGGTCACCTCCACCTTTCTTTGTGGGGCATTGCAAGTATGCTCTCTGCTCTCCTTCTTCAGGTGCCTGTGTTCACGTTACCTAGACTGAAGTCTACTGAGGTCCCCAGGTTGGATTCCCAAGACGTGTCATTGTCCAAGTCAAAAAGACGTATGTGCCTTATCCTTCGTCCTGGAAAATGTGGCAGAGACCAAAATAGGGTGGGTTCTGGGCCTTTCCGATGACCGCCCAGCCTCTTGGAGAAGGGGACCATAATCACCCGAGCCGTGGAAGCTCCGGTATGGTGGGTGTTCCTGACCTAGTCTCCGGAAGTACTTAGTGATGTCAGGGACTGCTGGTGTTTCCTACGGGTCACCCCCCGATCACTGGAGGGGCAAGAATTGGGACCTCAAAATGTCCAACAGACCAACGCAGGCATCGACAGATTCATGCTTGTGATTTCTGGCTCTTCCTTAACCTGTCCATGGAGACTGCCTTCCATCAAACCTTCCCTTGCACAGCTCGTGGCACCCAGTGGTCACCTGCTGTTGCTTGTGAATTGAGAGAGGCACACATCAGATAGCACCCCGGCGCAGTTAACAAACCCTACCCCTGCGACACCCAAAAGGAAACGCGGCGGTGCCTGTGATAGCTGACTCCTCCCTTTCGTTTCTGCCGTGGTCAGTGGAGACAAGTCCCCACAGAGAGGGATCTGCCCGGCCTTTGGCCATCAAACACCATCTAATGCTTATGCATGAAAACGCCCCCCCTGCCGAGTTGCTGGAGGTCCAAACCCGGGGTTGCCATGCACGTGTGTGCGAGAGACTGGTGCCATTCCCATCTAAAGAAATGGGCGTGGCCATGTCCATGGTCGTGAAAGCATGCACTGAGATCATGGACATGGCAGCTTCTGGCAGACACGGTGCACACAGCACAGTTTTCACCTTAGCGGCGTGATACATTTGAATAGGCTGTGCACAGGCCACGTAGCTACCAAAGTGCCGCTCGCTCTATATGGAACTTTCTGCTTGCCGGTCGGTCGACACTGTCACATGAATGGGAGGCATGTATGAACACGTGACCAAATGGGAGGGAAGGACGTGCCCTCGGGGAAGCTTTCTAATTACCCTGTGTGCAGTGCTGGCCTGCCACACAACCAGGAGGGCTGCCGGGACAGCTCTCGCAAAGGGCTGAGTGACTGCGGAGTCCAGCCTCGGGGCCCAGGTTCCCAAGCCTGGCCAGCTTGGGAGCCCAGTACTGGGGAAAGGCTCCCTGGTGACAGGGTCTCCAAGCACCTGACGGATAAAGGGCACACCAGGCACCCCCACACCCAGGGCAACGGTCCCTGGTTCTGGGCGTCTCGCAGACTGCGGTGTTTTAAAGATGCCCTGAATAAATGTTTTCCACTGATGACAGAAGCTTCCTCCATTCTGCTTTTGTCGGTCGGTGCGGCACAGTAACGGTTGCGGTCTGGACGTGCTCATCATGCCGTGGTTTTTCCTAACGTTGAGCCTGAAACGAGCCTGTCACGGTCTTCTGGGAGTTTGTGACCGTGACTCCTGGCTTTCCCCAAGGGTGCCCCGGTGAACCAGTTGTTCCCCAAGCCCCAGAGGGTGTAGTGACCAGCTGCTACCCAGTTCCCTGTTGGCCTTCTATTTTTCAGGCTGGCGAGTCCCAGACTCCACCGCCTTTCCTCGTATGGCTTGCCGTGTGAGTCTCTGAGCATATGGGTGACTCTTCTCCAGCCTCTCTTGAGCTTTACCATGTCCCTTTTAAAGTGCAGGGCCTGAAACTGGACTCTGTGCTTCGGCTGCGGCCTCACCTCTGAGCTTAATGCGGATGTGTGGGATGTGTTGCACTGTCGAGATGTTGGGCTGCAGTTTCCTGGCCCCCCCTGTGCCTAGTTCCTTGAGACTTGGTAGGTGGTGTGCCCTCCAAAGGGACTACTGCTCCAGTGACTTTCATCCATTTCAGGCCAGACGTGATGAAGCTCGAGGCCGTTTCGACCTGCCCTGTGATAGCCTAGGGGCGACAAGAGAAACTGTTTCAATGGGATGGGCTGGCTGCTTCTAAGTGAAATGTGCTTGGAAATGGAACGCCACTGGTTTGCATGGCCCTAGTGCCCGGTAAGCGTTTCTGATCCCCCTACGCACCTGCCACCCACCCGTGTCACTGTGGGCAAAGCGACTGTCAAATTGCATCTGAACAGATGTCTTTGTCCCATGCTGGGGCGGTAGCAGTTTCTAACCACGTACCCTTTGTTTGTGTGAGGGAAGGTGACTGCCCACGGTGCAGGGCAGCTGAGAATCCGGCCAGCGGATGCAATCAGCATGACCCAAGGACAGGCCCAGCAAACGGAACCGCTTTGCGTGCCAAGGCCATGAGAGAAGGCCAAGCACAGGTGGCCGCAGCTTCTACCCAGAGCCTAAGTCGTGTGCAGGCATCTACCTCTGCCCTCCTGTCAAGACCAGGGCTTTATGTCAAGCGGTAACCTTGGCACGCTGCGTGGTTGTTGGTGGGACTCCTCAAGGAGGACAGCGACGCCTGAAATAGAAAACCTGCCACTATGCAGCCGTGCACCAGAGCCAGCTGAGACACTGGGCTTGATGCGGTAAGGTCAGAGCCTGAATGACCGGAGCCCGGAATGGGTCTGTGATGAGTCAGTGCCGTTATGCCAGCAAGCACCAGCTGTTCACCTCTGCCAGCTGTCTGCATGACCCCAAAACCCATATCTCTCCTCTGCCTAGGAAATAACCCGGGACCCGCGAGGCGGCAGCAAGTGCTGGAGGGGAAAGGCACCACTCCAAATCACGGGAAGCTTGTGACTTGAGATGTGAGCAGGAAGCCTGGGCACAGGTGTGTCCTTATATTTGGAGCTGGAAGGAATGTGACAGGCTGGCTTTCCTTTTGGGTTTGTTGTCACGAGCTTCAGGGCTTTGGTCTTCACAGATGCAAAAAGGAACCGGGCAACCGGCCCCCAGAAATGCTTGGTTTCTTTCCCAGGCTGAGGATGAGCCTGGCTGCGGACTGCCCTGACCTTTTCCTTCCCATGGGCACTGTGACCCACTGCCGTGAGACCCGACTTCATCTGAGATGGGCTTCTTCCTAATCTGTATTCCGAGGCCCTCAGTTCACGCTTGCGAAAGCTTTGCGATCACGTGCCCTGCTTCCCCTGCCAAAGCACTCGCCATTTCCTTCCCACA
>NW_005843815.1:12384-13525 GCF_000455745.1 Alligator sinensis | reverse complement strand
GCCGGCCACTGCCTGTGGGTAGTTCCTGCAATCCCCCCAGCTTCAGGGGGCTCAAGGTGTTGGTGCTAGTGCTGCCATGGCACCGCCTCCCGTGCCGGTTTGGTAACATGTGCCTGAGGACGTGAGGCGTGCCCAGGAGCATTCTTCACCGGATACCCCCAGGGCATGCCATAGAGGTGCCCTAGGTGACACGGTCCAAATCACCTGGGAAGACTGCGGGTGGAACAGCAAACCGAATCCAGGAATCTCTAGCAGGCGGCGAGCCCAGTGGGCGAGGAGCCAGCGGCTGCAAGAAGGGAAGGCGGCAGGGCGGGGAAGGACATGGAGGGGTCGGGCCAGCTGTAGGGAACTGGGAAGTGGCGTTTCTCCCCTCCCGTCCTGTCAGAGCCATGCAGACAGGCGCTCTGAGAGGTGTGCTCATCAGGGGTGTGCGAGAGGAGTCTGAACTCTACACGTCGGTGGCATTGGCTTTGGACGGGCTTCTCCATGTCCTTGGCCGAGCCCCTGCTGGGGAGCCTGAAATGGGGGCAGTGACTCGGGGTGCAGACAGAGACCCTGTCCCAATGCTGCATCATAATGGAGCCTTTGGGTGGGTCAGTGGCATCCGGGCCCCCTGTTTGTGAGGGTTGTCCAGCGGGTCCTTGAGGGCCTGGGGGTTGTGGGAGGGCTGGGAGTTGCCTTGCGTCTCTGACGTGTGCCCTGCTTGGGGTGCTGGAGGGGCAGGCAAGGGAACTTTGGGCGGAGGAGAGCTGGTTGTGGGGAATCCGGGCTGCTGAGGATGAGGTGTACCGGTAGCTGTCATTCAGCGTGGGATGAGGTGCCTGGCAGGGGAGTGTTGAGCTAATGGCCCGAAGCAGGCGCAGGAGAGAGGGGGATGGTCCAGACCTCTCACCATGGAGAAAGTTACCCCGGTGCAGGTGGGATGGAAATGCCAGACCCCGGCTTGTCCGGAAGGAGAGGCACCATGTTGTCATGGCGGGCAATTCCATGCCATGAGGAACGGAGGGCTCCCTCTGTTGGCCGGACCCCATGGTGTGTGATGTTTGCTGCCTGCCAGTAGCCCACAGCATGGCAAGGGTGCTGGACTGCGGCTGGCCTTGCTGTTACTAGCTCAGACTCCTCATGCATGAGGAGGTGGGGG
>NW_005843815.1:9152-10241 GCF_000455745.1 Alligator sinensis | reverse complement strand
GTCTGTCCTGGACCTCAGCCCCAGCCGCAGCCCAGTGCTGTTGCCGCCTGCGGGGTGGAGCTCTGGCCCTGTGGCCACCGGTCCCCATGGAGTCCACGATCTCAGGGAGGTGACAGCACGGGGTCGGGTGGACGCACGATCTTGCTCCCCGTCGCCTGTGCGACTGGCTCTGGTTTGGCGGGCGGGGATACACAGGGCACGGATGCCCATTTGGCCCCAGCCCCCAAGACATCTCTAGGTCAAACGCAGTAGGAAAAAGGGGCAGAGGGACAAAATGTCACATGTGAATGGCTGGGGTCTGGCTGATGGCATCCCTGAGAAATGAGTGTCATGCCTGCCCATGCCTGGGGTTGCTCATGCTCCAGCACCTTCGGGAGTGACATCACGCTATCGTTTGCCTCCTCTAGCACCAGGGGAAAGCCTCCTCCCTTCTTGTGCCCAGGCCCTTGGTGGTCCGGTTCCCTGCAAGGAACCAGTGGCACGAGCGTGGCAGCTCCGGCCCCTTCCCCGAGGGCTGCTGACGCCTGGCCAAAGGCTCACTTTTCCCGAGCGGCGTTCAAAGTGTGCCCATCTCTGAGCGCCACCAGAAGTGACTGGCTCAGAAAAGTTGCGGCAGGTTTGAGCCGCCCAGTCCGGGGCCTCTGCTTCCTCCTGGGGCCGCTGAAGCCCAAACGGGGACTATTGGAGTGGGACACCACGGAAGGGGACCATGCATCCAGCCTGTCCTGGATACGTCCTCTCAGTTGGAGCCCCATGCTGTCAAATGAGAGCAAATTTTGGGGTGTTCTGGTTTCCCAGACTGGGTGTTTTTGCCTGGGAGTTGAGGGCAAGGGGATGGGTTGTCTGGTGGGCATGTGCCACCTATGCGTTCTCTGGTGAGCCGGCAAGCAGGTGGCGAGGGTCTGGGGGGCAGGAGGGTGGGCCTCAGCAGGGCTGGGAGGTGGGTCAGGGGGTTGTGGGGTGGGAGCGAGGGGCACTAGCAAAGGTGGGGCAAGGTCCTGCTATTTTGGAGCGAGGGGTGCAGGTCGGGCTGGGGTCAGCGGGTCCAGAGTGAGGGACAGCAGCAGGGCTGGAGGGAGGGAGGGCTGC
>NW_005843815.1:7248-8101 GCF_000455745.1 Alligator sinensis | reverse complement strand
GGTCAGCGTCACCATGTTGCAGAGCCCTGCTAAGCTTTGTTTCCTGTCTGTGTGGGCCTGGTGTGCTGCAGGCCTGGCACAGGGTGCTTTTCTGTAGTTTGGCTGGCTTTGCTCGGCCCTGTCTTCCTGGCACCGGGCCCAGAAAAGCTGGGATTAGCAATCCACCTTTTTGGGTGTTTGAGGCTTGTGGAAACTGTGCTTCCCCCCTCACGTCCACCCTGGGCAAGCGAGGCTCTGCACTCTAGGTTCGCCGGGAGCAATGACGGGCCCTCTGCAATGGTGCAGGGCCTACGCTTTCTAGCAGCTCCCAGTGGTGGAGGCGACCCATGGTGCAGCTTGTTGGACCCTCGGGTGTGGGCTCCCCTTTCCGGGCCATTGCCAGAGGGCAGGCATGGGAGAGGGGACAGGCCCCCAGAACTCCTGAAGGGCAAGTCCCGAGTCCCAGGCGGCATGGGTGCAGAGCCCTGAAGAGGGGACCTCCCCTAGACCACCTGTGGTTGTTTGTAGGGCCGTCACCTTGTGGACAATGGTGACGTGGGCTTTGTTAGACGGTTTGGGGTGCATGTATTGCGGGCATTGACATGGCGTGTGAGATAAGACTTGCCGGGTTTGCCCGAGATCCCTTTTGGGGTGCCACCAGTTCCTGGGGCCTGACATGCAGCCCTTTGGAAAGCAGACAATCCCTGGGCAACTTGGCCCTCTCTTGGGATCAAGACCCACTCTGCCGTGTGACGGGTGAGACCCTGAAAGCCCATGAGCCCCATGAAGTGCCCAGGGACCTTATGGCATCCCGGCGTCAGATGCGTTCTCTCAGCAGTCTGCTCTCCAAACGTGCAGGAGGGCTGTATCCCTC
>NW_005843815.1:6870-7079 GCF_000455745.1 Alligator sinensis | reverse complement strand
GGACATTGCCAGGGATGAGGCCGCCCTCGCACCTTGAGAATGGCTAGAATGGCAACGCACCGTTTGCTCTGGCAAGGGAGTGACAGGGGATGGGGTTCTGGGTGCTGCACAACTGTCCCAGTCCTGCGCATCCTCCTCAGGTCCTGGCTCCTGTCCTGCAGTCGGCCTCTGGCCCTGGCCCAAGTGCCCCCCCTCCTCCTTGCCAGTGT
>NW_005843815.1:5900-6723 GCF_000455745.1 Alligator sinensis | reverse complement strand
TTGCATGCTATCGGCCTGCCCTCCCTGTGTCGGTTCTGCTGGGCCGGGGCCTGTGCGGGTATTTGACCTGTGGGTCGGGAGGGCCAGGGAGAATCTGGCACTGCCAGTGGGGCCCAGCCACCGAAAGGATGCCCCAACAGCCGATTTGTCCCGGGGGATGACATAGGGGGAAGTGCCCGGCAGGAGTGGGTAGCAGAGGTGGGAAAGGACGGGTATCTGAAAAGCAGGGCGGTGGTGGAGGCTGTGCAGCTTTCCTGTAACCTCCTGAGGGATAGGTGGGGCAGTCTTGCCCCGTCCCACTTGGGCTCAGACATCCTGAAAGCAGCAAGGGCTGAGGAGCAGAGCGGGAAGGGGCCTCCGGAGGCCCTAGAGTCTGATCCCTGGTGTGAGGCTGGAGTATCCCCCTCCTGCATGGTCCAGAGGCTGCAGAAGGCCAGATTCAAGGTCACACCCCGGCTGCCAAATGCCCTTGGTGAGCTGGGGCCTCGCCATCCTTCGGCATGTCTCTGTGCACACATGGCACCGTGCTGGGTTTGGGGCCCATGGGCCCCACCACTCCCGGTCCTTCTGGCATGCCGGGGCCTGGGTCCGGGCCCCTCGATGGCAGGGAGGGATGGCACAGCACTTGGGGTCATGCAGCCTCTGAGATGGGCCTGTGCTGGGTTTTTTAGGCCATAGGCACGAGCGGCGGGTTGCCCTGCAGCCAGAGCTCAAGTGGCAGGTGCAGAGAAGTGCCTGATGGCCACAGGCCTAGCGCCTGGTGGCACTGGTGCTTGCAACATGGGGCAGGTGGGAGGGGGGACTGGACAGGAGGGCTGGTTGG
>NW_005843815.1:3344-4503 GCF_000455745.1 Alligator sinensis | reverse complement strand
CCTAGTCTGGGGGAGGCTTTGTAGGTTTGGGCCCGGTCACCTCACTTTGTAGGGCTGCCCCGCCACTCCATGGCCAAGGTAGCGATGCTCCTCCGGACCCTCTCTGCGCCGGCCACCTCCCTCTCGGGACCGGATGTGGGACTCTGACTGCAGTGGGCCTGGCACTGCAGAGAGGGGTGGGATTGCCTCCCAGGGCCCGCGACATGTCTGTAGATGCGGAACAGGTTGCAGCAGGCTCTGTGGACCATGTCCTCGTGTCACCAACTCGCGTTTGTCCTAGAGATGATGCTGACTTTGAAAGCCTTGTTAGTCACTGTGTGAAGAGCGTTCCCCAGCCTACGCTTGCCACCCCTGCATCCGGATTGCCGAGCAAGATGTCGAAAGGTACGGGCCCCGGGCCTGAGGCCTCGGGACCTCCCTCAAGCAGATCTGTTGACCGGGGTGTCCCTGAGAGGGGTGTGGCCCTCACTGTCACCGCCCACTCATTTACTCCAAGCCCAATGAACAGATGTCTTTCTTTATTATATGTATCACTATATACAGGAAGAGAGAGAGATTAATTTAAAAAAGGCATATATACATATATATGTTATCAATAGAGAATAATAAAACCAATAATTTGAATACAATCTAGCAATGTAGTCATAACTGAATCATTCTCACACAGGGGTTTGTTCCCTTACAGTAGAGTCCCGCACTGATTACACTCACCTGGTCATATCCTTTTGATAAAACAAACAAACAAACAAACAACAGTTTCCTTTTAGAATTAAACCTCCCCTCTCATTGTAATAAATAGCAACACAGTTATTGCTAGGATCTGCCACTAGATGATGTGAGCACAGCGCCTGTCATTCTTGAGGCTCTGAACCCCCTTCATCTAGCTGGTCGGGGCGCCAAAACCTCTGGGCAGATGGTACAGGTGTTGGCTACAAATGTCCAACTTGGGATCCTTAAAATTCTGGTTTATTAGGTGGATTGAAACACTGTAATGAAGTTAAATAATAAACCTTGGGGCTGGTCCCCCACCCCCCTCCCCCCACACACACATGCACACACATGCACACACACAGTAGCAAGCTACAAGCGTCCGGTATACCTATCCTACAAGTGCTGGAGTTTGCTGTCGATGACCAGTTGAAGCTTCTTTCAGCGTGAT
>NW_005843815.1:1580-2379 GCF_000455745.1 Alligator sinensis | reverse complement strand
GGCCGGCTTCCCTCCTGCAGGCAGTGGTGATGTGTAGGGGGTGCACCCCCTGACAGGGCGTGCTCCCTGCTTAGATGACGGGCAGGCAGGAACGCCAGTGCATGCCCTGCGAGTGCCAGCCAGGAAGTGGGAGCATTGGATGAAGCACCATGGCTACTTCTGGGAGCACCGTGACCACTTCCAGGATTGCCATAGCTGCTTCCCAGTCAATGCCATTGGCTGTGGGGGAAGCCCCAACCAGTTAGTGATATTGGCTGTGAGGGGACCCCCACCCCATGCAATGACTGACAGGTCACTGGGGGGGACACGTGCCCCCCCTGATTAAGGTGGCACCAGTCACCCATTCCTGCGGGGTTCTGAGCTGGCAGCTCCCAAACAGCCTACTAGCTGAGGCTGGCCATTCCCTTTCCCTCTTCTCCTGGGGACACCTGTGTCTAGAAGCTGCACAGCTCCATGCTTGGTGAGGAGATTAGCTCCTGATGGTCCTATACAGGCTCTTCCTTGTCCTGATGTCGGCTCCCAAAGCAAGTCTCAGTGCCCGTTCCAGTGAGGGGGTGGGGGTCAGCACCTCTGCCCCTCTCTCTCTTAAAGCTGAAATTGGATCCTTCTCTCCTCCTTTAGCACATTATGGGTGCTTCAATGTGCAAGCACAGCTAATCAGATCACTCAGTTTGCAGCGGGGGCTTTGATTACATTGCAAATGGTCCAATAAAAGCATGCACAGTACCTAGTATATTTTCCTGATTGGAAAAGCCATGGCACCCAGTGCAAGCATTTTCCGGTCTTTCTGTAGAAGGTA
>NW_005843815.1:0-985 GCF_000455745.1 Alligator sinensis | reverse complement strand
TGGGGGAAGCCCCACCCAGTTAGTGATATTGGCTGCGAGGGGACCCCCACCCCATGCAATGACTGACAGGTCACTGGGGGGGACACGTGCCCCCCCTGATTAAGGTGGCACCAGTCACCCATGCCTGCGGGGTTCTGAGCTGGCAGCTCCCAAACAGCCTACTAGCTGAGGCTGGCCATTCCCTTTCCCTCTTCTCCTGGGGACACCTGTGTCTAGAAGCTGCACAGCTCCATGCTTGGTGAGGAGATTAGCTCCTGGTGGTCGTATACAGGCTCTTCCTTGTCCTTATGTCAGATCCCAGAGCAAGTCTCAGTGCCCATTCCAGTGTGGGGCTGGGGGTCTGCAGCTCTGCCCGTCTGTCTCTTAAAGCTGGAATTGGATCCTCCTCTCCTCCTTTCCCACATTATGGGTGCTTTAAAGTGCAAGCACAGCCAATCAGAGCCCTCAGTTTGCAGCGGGGGCTCTGATTAGATGGTAAATGGTCCAATAAAAAGCATGCACAGTTCATAGTGTATTTTCCTGATTGAAAAAGCCATGGCACCCAGTGCAAGCATTTTCCGGTCTTTCTGTAGAAGGTAAAAAACATGGCACGCTAACTGAGCTTGCGGCCCAGTGAGCTGTGCAGCTGTTACACACCTGTGCAGGTGCATCTCAGAAAAAATATGGCGAAATATTTTGGCACGGTAAAAACTGGTAAAAAGTATGAGACCACTAACCTGCACCTCGGTATGTGTAAACATGTGCACCTGCAACAGGAGCAAATTCAAATCTGCTCCCAGAGTGCAGGGCTGTTCCTACCCACCTGCCCTGCTTTGCCCTGCTGCAACAGCCAGATGGAGCTCCAGGCTTCCCCAGTGCCAGCCCTGGGCTGGCAGGGGGTACAGGGGTCAGGCCGGAGTTTTGGAGAGAGTGGGGAACTGTCCTGAAGTGGGGGACAGCTTCCAGCTGCATTGATCTTGGGATCCTAGGCCCTCTGACACCTTAT
>NW_005843814.1:41703-42833 GCF_000455745.1 Alligator sinensis | reverse complement strand
CTTTATTCTTTTTGGGGCCCTGATCCTACAAATACTTGTGAATGGGCTCAAAAAAGTAAGTATGCCCCTAAGTATTTGAAACATCTGGGGCAAAGAGCAGATACACAGTCCAACAGATAAGGAACTAAACAGTATTAGAAGACTTCTCCAGTGGGCCACACATCTCCTATACCAGGCCTCAGTTCCACAAGAACCAGGCTGTGCTTAACCTTAAGCCCACGAACAGTTTAGTGAGCATGTGCACTAAGACCCTCAGACAGGACACATGCATGCCACTACTCACAATTCATTTGTTTCTAACGGCAAGCTGTGAGGCTGTCTGTACCTGCCTTTTTTTCCAACTGACTTAAATCAGAAGGGCTCCTACTAGCATAGTGCAGTATTTAGCCCCAGCAGCATAACTCTTTCATAAATAAAAGTATTCTTCAGAAAGTTCAGTGTAATGCCAACTAAGGGATTCACAGACTAGAGAATTCATCCTCGCACCTAAGCAGTTTTTAAAGAGCTTTGCATGAGCGTGTACGTGACTATTGATAATTCTACAGTAGGCTTATGTGTGTAATACACGCACACACACACACTGAAGTATTAGTGGATTGTACATCATTTTCTCATGACAAGCCTAATATTATTTGACCTGGTTACTTGTAAAAGTAATAGACTAAATAAATCTCATTTAATGTCATGTCAGCAATTCCCAACAGGGTGTTAATAGCCTTGGACACTCTCGATTTGTGCACCAGGTAGAATAAAACACAACACCATGGGAAACCATCCACTCACAAGGAGATAACTATTTCACTTTATATCCAAAAGCAAGGAAATCTGATCAAAACATAGTGCTTGCTTTGGATGCCAAGGAAACCATGAAATATGTAGATGCAATAGGTTAGTGATGGAAGAACAGGTATGGATTGATTCCTAGGATGTATGCTATACCTGCAATTAAACTAAGCTATAGCCTAACTTTGTAGGAACAGCACTGGTACCTTTGGCAAGTTATATACAACGTATAGCATTGACCTGTTCTTGGAGAAGCTCATTCAAAGCATCTCATTGCTACATGGGAGCTGAAAGGTCCTCCTCGGCAGGTCCCTGTAGGCCATTGTTCCAGTGAAAGCCACCGTCAA
>NW_005843814.1:39348-41482 GCF_000455745.1 Alligator sinensis | reverse complement strand
TTTAGGAACATAGGACTGGAAATGACCTGCTGGATCACTGGGCTGTATGCCCTACTATCACAAGCAACCCCATCACATAATCCTGTTAATTAAATGACCAAGCTCCATCTTTAAATCATAACTTTTTTGCCCTCATGTAACCCAACTTGGCAAGAATCATAGACTCCTAGGAAATGAGGGCTGGAAGGGACCTCAGGAGGTCACATCAAGTCCAAACTCCGGCTCAAAGCAGGACCAGCCCCAACAACATCATCCCAGCCAAGGCTTTGTCTAGCTGGGTTTCAAAAACCTGCCAGGATGGAGATCCCACCACCTCTCTGAATGACCTGTTCCAGTGTTTTACTACCCTCCTAGTGAGATAATTCTTCCTAATATCCAACCTAAACTTCCCTTGCTGTAACTGGAGCCCATTGCTCCTTGTTCCCTCATCTGCCACCATGGAGAACAGTCCAGCTCCATCCTCTTTTGAACATCCCTTCAGGTAGTTGAAGGCTGCTATTAAACACCCCTCAGTCTTCTCTTCTCCAGACTAAATAAGCCCAGGTCCCTCATCCTCTCCTCACAAGTCATGCCCCACAGCCCCCTCACCATTTTTGTTGCCCAATTTGTCCATGTCGTTTCTATAGTGGAGGGCCCAAAACTGAACACACTACTCCAGACGTGGCCTCACCAGTACTGAATAGAGGGGAATAATCACTTCCCTTGACCTACTGGCAATCGTCCTACCAATGCAGCCCACTATGCCATTCCCATTCTTAGCAACAAGAGCGCACTGCTGGCTCATATTGTCCACTGTAACCCCGAGGTCTTTTTCTGCAGACCTGCAGCCCCCAGTACTGGTGCATGGGATTATTCCATCCTAAATGCAAGACTTTGCACTTGTCCTTGTTGAACTTCATGAGATTTCTTTTGGCCCAGCCCTCCAATTTGTCTAGGTGCCTTAACCAGCCATTAAATGCCCTATGTGACCTTGGGACAGTCAATTTGTCTTTGCCCCAGCTCCCCATCTGCAAAAAGGAGATGGCCATACTTCTATTATGCCCTTCTTTATTGTCTTCAGATTATTACTCACCATCAGTGGACACAGAAGGAAGCGTGAGCCCCCAATTCAGCTGGAGTTTGAGTACTACTGTAAAATGAATACCTAGAGTGTGTGCACTTTGGGGCACAATCTGACTTTGGACAGCATTTAACACACAGGATCCTACATACTTACTGCAGTGTAAATAAATAATAGGAGAAAAATTTTGCTCAGGTAAATTATTTCATAATTGACCGCACCAGTATTTCTTGCAGGTTTCTCTTCTGCTGCCTTCTTCTGGTGACACAACATGAGACTGTAAACCCTGCTGTTCTAAGCATGGCAAATTCTGGCCAGGTACAGTCTGAGGGTGCCTGCAGATGTACACGGAATAATTGACTCAATTAAGTTTGCTAAAGCATGTTAATTAGTTTATTACACTTTAATTAAAGCACCCTCAGCACCATTTTGAAGCACCGGGGTTCTGATACACAAGACATTTTGGGTGCTTTCATTAGAGCAGCTCTCAAAGCTGCTTTAATTAAAGCACCTCCCCTCCACCCCCAGACCACGTGTAAAAACTCTCTAAATGATAAGAAACCAGTCTAAAACCCAGAAGACAAGTTCACTGCACATAGACTGGTCTAAAAATGGTGGAGCCTGCTCTAAGATAGACCTGAATCGATGTGCTCTCAAACTTAATCAATTTAGGTTAGACCAGTGAATCTAACTTCTGTACCAGATCCCCTATCAGTTCAAGTTAGGTCACTGTCCACCGGCATCCCACGCTCCATTGTGGCTCTTGCTAGCCCCTCCTCACAGGGAGGTACAGTAGCATTTGCCCCACTGTCGGCTCCTTCCAGAGCCCTGCCTCCTGCCTCTGGTCAGCTCTCAGCTGCAGGCAGGCAGCAGAAGTGGGGATGGGAGGCATCTATTTTTTGTGCACAAGCCCCAGCACCTTGGCACCAGCATCCCTGAGGTATGCCTCCACACTACATGAATCACCCCGTGATGTACACAAGGACCTGACATGAACCCCTGGGCTTGGGTGCAGCCCCATGGAGCCTGACTGGGCTGCGGGACATGGACAAGCACGCCTCCTCCCACTGCCCG
>NW_005843814.1:24410-38234 GCF_000455745.1 Alligator sinensis | reverse complement strand
ACCGGACGTGAGCAGAGTGCATGGACAAGCGGACAGGATGGGGATGCACAGGGAGTTTTGTTGAGCTGCTGTGCAGTGGGGACAGGGTGAAGGGGGTGGGGTGCTGACCCAGCTCACACCAACTCAACAAAACTCCTTATACGGCCCACAAGGCCAAATAATTGCCTCCCCCTGAGATAGTCTCTTCCCCCTTTCTCTCGTTTCCATAGACCTCAATGCTGCAAAATTTTAATCACGTGCTTAACTTGCTGCATTCTGGGTATTTCCACTAATGCAGAGTCTATGCAGAACTTCCCTTATGTACTGTCAGTCCAGGGGGTGTCTTTCACCATGCAAACTTCTCGCACACCTTTGGCCTTTAACAGCAACAAGAAAAGTCTACTAGAAGTATGAGCCCAAGCTCTCAACATTTCATAGACATTAGGGCTGGAAGGGACCTCGGAAGATCATCGAGTCCAGCCCCCTGCCCAAAGGGCAGGAAGTCAGCTGGGGTCATAGGATCCCAGCAAGATAAGCATCCAGGTTGCTCTTGAAGGTGTTCAATGTAGGTGCTGGATTGAGGGCAAGAGATCATTTTTGCAGCAGCAGGGCTTGCAAGATGACTTTAGACATGCAGGAGACAATAAATACAGTAAACTCTCCTAGCTCCCATTTCCTGAAGAAAATAGGCTTGGAAAGGAAATATTATTACAAAAAAAGGACCTTGGTCTGGGAGTGTGTTTTACTAAATATCCCACACATTTTATTTTAAGCTTCTGTAAATACAGAGGAAAATCGTACATTATATATAGGAAGCAGGAGAGAGATTAAAAAATGTCAGTGCTCCCAACTTTAGCTTTAGCCAAGGCAATAGAAGAAATACAGAGTTGCTAACCTACAGGTTTAGAAGTGAACACATCCTTTATATGACTGGTACAGATCGGTGTGACCTAGCTGCTGGCTGGTAGAACAGATTTCATGGTCCAGCATTGGTAACAATGCTTTCACCAGAGAGTTTCCCCTCCAAAAAACATTTTTATACTTGACATTTAGGCAGCACATTTTCTGACAAGGCATCCCAACTGGCCAGATCCCAAAGCTAGCCTAACTCCCTATTAGTGACACCAGTTTTCACCAGATGAGGACCTGACCCACAACTGTACACAAATGCACAGCTCGCCCCATAAGTACAGGCGGTGCGTAAGTGTTGTCTCTTTCTACCTATATAACATACTATTTCCTTATCCTCTGTCAGAATATTTATTGTCTATATGCCAGCTTACATCTATATATATCCCTTGCATTACTGACACTTGCAGAATGAACATAAAATACTAGGTGTTCTTATTCACTTTGCACCAGTATAAATGACAATATGAGGTAAATGAGAGTCATGGAGCCAGATGGCTACCAGAAAGATATTAGGAAAAATTCTCTCACTAGGAAGGTAGTAAAGCTTTGGTACAAGTTAACTTGGAGAAGTTGTGGCATCTCCATCCTTGGAGGTTTTGAAGCCCCAGGTAGACAAAGCCCTACCTGGGATGATCTAGTTGGGGATGGTCCTGCTTTGAGCAGGGGGTTGGACAAGGTCCCGTTCAACCCTAATTTTCTATGCTTGAAAGGAAACTAATTTTATTATTATTATTACAGCTATGACTAAGAAGGAGGCAGCTTTGTGCCAGACACTACAAATAACATAATATGCAACAGTTAGTGGAAAATTTACAGTCCAAATAGACACAGCTGACACAACACAAGTGGGGAATGGGAGGGGAAGTGAGTTGCCCAACACCACCATGAAACTAAACAGCAGGGCTCAAGTAAGAACCGGGTCTCCAGACCTGCAGCCCCATGTGCTGTTCACCGCACTATGCTGCTTTCTCAACACCAACAGAGTAGGAATCCATTTAGCTGAGGGTGCCCATTTTGTTGGCTATCTCCATCTGTCTAGGCATTTATATCATGCTCACCACCCTGGTTACCTATGTGTCTGTTCCAGGAAATCATTTTGAGCACTGCTGTATCCACCCAGTCAATTATTTTAGGAGTGGTTAGAAATTTTTACTCTTACAGAAGTAGTTTCTTGGCAACTATTAGAGCACAGATCTTACTGACACCTCTGAACCTTTTTATGTTTGGTTGGATGTTTTGCAGACTTTCTGGGGGGAAAAAATCCCAACTTTAATCAACTGGAAAGTTAATGTTGAGTGCAACTGCCACCTTGCTTCTCAAAAAGAAACTGGGAAACATACATTAGGCAGCATGATTGCAATGTTCCCTTGTCCTGCATATGCAGCCTCCATGCAGAGTGTTTGTAAAGGCTTATCAGCCCTTTTTATGCACTTGGCACTGCCCACTGTGGAAGGCCAAGGCTCCTCAGGACTTTCTCCTTTGGGGGACTAAGAACCCTCAGCTCTATTCAGCTTCCAGGGACTAAGCATTCCTCAGCTTGTAAGAGGCACTCAGCACTTGCTATGACAGATCCCATACACCTCAACTTCATATTGCTCAGAAGTGCCGTATGAGAACCAGCACATGACTGCCATGTTCCAGGAATTGAGAAATGCTCAGCTTGTTGCATAGCAATTGTTTTAAGGCTCCCCTCAGACCCCAATCAAAACTGTGAAGCAAATCAGGCAACTTCACCCATCTCCAGATTTAAGGGCAAAAGGAACCATTGAATCAATCATCAGCATGATCTCCATGTAATACAGGGGTGACATTTTATTTAGTTTATTTACCTCTGAACTGTGCCCAAGTACTCGTCTTCGGCTTGAATGCTCTAACAAGTTAACTGCATTTCCCACTCTTTGACTGGAGCTCCCAGAAAACCCATGGACCAGCTCTCAGATCTGCTGGCGTGGATCAGTACGTGCAGCTCCCCGAGACATAAATTCAAGACTTGAAGGCTGAAATTGCCAAGGTTGGGCCATCAACTTACTACAAAGGAGAGGTTAACTGTGTTTCTAAAATCACATAGGCAGCTCTGATGATTACAGCCAAGACACACTCAATAGTATTGCACATAAGGAACCATGAAAATAAATATGAAAAATAAGGTTCTGAGATGAGTATCTCTCTGTTATTCTGGAAATATTTAGCACCTAATTGACAAACAGAATCAGACATTTATGCTGTTTTAACAAATGTTGCAAACAAGCTCACAACACAGGTTATTGCAGTAAACTCACAGAGGAATGATGATTCAAAGGTTACGAGGCCTTTCCAGGAGAAGCAGTTCAATTCCTCAAGGAGCTGCAAACAAGACAAGAGCTGTTTACAGACTGGAAATTATATGTGGTAGGCAGCATACGCCAGGTGCTAGGTGAGTCCCTTAAATAAGGAGTTGCATATGCAAGTGTTCCCTGTGCTGCTAACTTTGCAGCACAGGGTGGTTTTTTTTTTTATCCCTAGCAGATCCCTGGGTCAAAAAAACCCAGGGCCAAAAAAAAAGCCAGGTGGCACATGTGGCAGCAGTCAATAATGATGCATCAACTCAAGAAGGATGGAATGACCGAATGTGCTGGTGACTATTAAGGTACGAGAAAGGCAGAGGCAATCACTGCAGATCATACTGAGAATACTAGGAGATCCAGGCACTGATCCAGCAAAGCATGTCAGCATGTGCTTAATTTCTAGATCTCCACGGGCCTATTTTCCCTGGCAAAACTCCCAGCAAAGAAGTCTCCTGAAGTGCTTAAAGATGTGCCACGTTCTCTTAGCTGATTTACAATGAGGGAAGGTACTCAGAGCAGCCTCAGTCTCAAAGTAGTTTCACAGTTAAGTCTGCAAGTTCCTCTCACTGAAGAAGGAACAAGAAAAAGCTAATGACCACTGAAGCAGAAGGTACTCAGCTAACTCTGGCAATTAGAGGAAAGACCAGTTCTAACTGACAAATAAAGCTAAGTAATTCTTAAATAGCAGAATCTCCCTAAAATTAAAAACACCACTTGATTTCCACGTCCAAGGATCTTTCTGCTAAAGATCAAAAAGGGCTTTAAAAATACCCTTAAATAAATTTTGCAGTAGCACCATGAACAGAACTGGGTTCATAGTGAACATTTTGTTTGGTTAAGGTAATCTGTAAGCATATCACTACATGCATATGTATAAATACCAAATTAATGTTTTGTGAAAATTTCATTATTCCATTATTTTTTTGAGGAAACCTGTTTCAGTCCGTGATCTATTTGCATGTTCACTGACAGTAGATCCAGACAATGCATGGATACCAAATAATTTGGGATGAGACTGCCAATAATGCTTAAACGAGTTAGGCACACAATTTACTGGGACCTGAAATATCCAATTAAGGCTTAGAAAAACACAATCTTATTTTACAAATGTGTTCCTTACTCCCTTCACAAATTATTCATATACCGATTCAGTTTTTAGAAGATTTCTTGGGCACATTTGATTTATTGGACATGTTTGATAGAAACATATCTCCCCCTATGGATTGTTCACAATCCATTTTCTGTAAAAAATATTTCAAACATTCTCACCCGTTATGCTGTATGACCAGTCACCAACATCACATGCAAGTCAGTAAGGGAACAACAGCAAGCAGAAGAGCTTGAAGTCATCACAGGAGATGCTTAAATCTCTCTTACAGTTTTAATGCTTCTGTCATGAACCATTGTGAAAGTATATGCTTGTGGAGACCTTACTTTTCATAAATGCTTCCAGCATTAATCCCACCTCAAGTGTAATCCCAGCACTCTTGAAGTCAGTGGGATGATGCCATGGACTTCAATGAGGGTAGGATGATGTACACAAACTGGTATGTTGATAGGAGAAAATGAGTTGTCCAACTCCCACTGAATTTCAATAGGTTTTAAGTGTCTAATCCCCTTAGGCTTCCTTTAAAATCTCAACACATTCATACAAATAAAAATGCGACCATGATTCTTTGTGAAAACAGCCCTATGCTTGCTCCAATGCTAGTGGCAAGTAGGAGACAGTGATAACATCATTCAAATGACAAGTATCTGATGGTACATTAGAGACACACTAAGGTGATTAAAACCATTGAATTGGCCTTTACAACCCTGCATGAGTTAATGAGGGCCTGTCTGCACTGCCCCATGCCATGCCTACAAGTGCTGCCAAGAATCATATGCCACCACCTGGCTCCTGCTTTGTATGTGCCAAATCACAGACAGGAGGCAATGGAGCGTCACCCTTACAGAAGTAGTTTCTTGGCAACTAATAGAGCTCAGAGGAGACATCCTTCCTGATTAGAGCACAGATCTTCTTACTGACACCTCTGAACCTTTTTATGTTTGGTTGTGTGCGGGCCGGGAGCAGTCTGAGGCCTTCAGGGGCACGTGGCGGGCTGTGGCCAGCAGCCCTGGCACGTGGGTCGGGGAATGCAGGCCAGCGGACTAGAATTAGGCACGGACGCTTAGCAGTTGATTAAAAATTATTTTACTTGCACTGTAGATGGTCACGGCGCAGGCAGGAGAAAACTTTGCTCAAGTTGCAGTTACAAAACTCTGCAAGACCTGTAGAACAAGACCTGTAGAAAAACCTCAAGCCTCTTGAAATAACTCGGGCAGATCTCTGGATACACACACACACACACACACACACACACACACACACCCCTTGCTAGGCTCCGTGGAACAAGCGCGCAGGGAAGGGGTCCATCAAGGGATAGTGTTTCGGCAATGGGGAGGGGCTAGAGGTTGATCAGACTTCCTTTCAACCATTAAAATACTTGTCTTTTTAAACAATGGGTTTTTCAAAATATCAAAAGACTTCAACACAGACACTACTAAACACTAAAATTCTGCAATACTAAACATTTAAGTACTAAACACTGCCAAATGACTTCCATACAGAGAAATTAACACTAAAATTCTGCAATATTCAATTCAAAATAAGACAGACACTCAAAAAGCAATTAAAAAGAAGAGCTATGACACTGGGCCAGAGTGGAGAAAATTCAGGTTTTGGAAACAAACCAAGGATTTACAGCTGTAGGTAACAGATTCACATGAAACCGGTAGGCTATCACAGTTTGCCGGCACCAGCCAATTCATAATTGCTCCTAGATGTTTAATCGGTGTTCCACTGCCATTGGCAAAGGGTAACTTTATCTATGTCCTTGTCAAACTGTAAAACACTGAGGATAGAAATAAAGATGTACATCATATAGATTTTATTTTCTCCTTTGAGAATTTACGTACCATTACTTTCCATTAATTTGTTTTCAGCTTAACATTTAAATGCTGTGGAATCAGTGATCACTAAACAAGACCACTTTGTATGCTACAAGGTTAAGGTCTTTGACATACAGGTGCTGTGAAATATATGCTAAAACACTGATAAATGATTACATTTATGCCCTGACTTCTAATTAAACGTTTGGAGTCGGCAGCTCCTGAACCGTATTTCCAAACCAGTAACAGATTCTAATGTCAGTACATGTCATTAGATACAATGAGACTAGATCTTCAAAACACAAGGAGTCAAATATGCCAGCATTCAAATAGATACTTAGTGCGATCAGACATTTGCATAGACATAATGACATTCATGGAAAATGTATGGGATAATAAATGAAAAGTAACGCCTCTCAGTAAACACTTCTTATCCATCCCTGACACATGACTTTAGTTCTTCAAGCATGAAAGGTAGCAAATTCAGACCTCGCCAGGAAATTCTTTTTTATCCTCTCTCTCCCATTTGGCCCATAGAGCTCATGGTGACAACAGCTCTCAAAGGCAGAGGGCCAGATTTTGAAAGAATTAAGTTGCTAAAAAATGCAGACAGGCACTTAAATACCATTTTCAAAATAAAAAATATGGAAGGAATATAAAGCCCTTAAGCATCAGGATATAATACCACCTCAAATGTTTTAGAATTAAGAGAAAACTTTTACAGAAAGAGGAGACCAGCGCACTTCACAGAAAGGGGGTCTATAGATAGGCTGCAGGACACAGACCGACCCTAAGAATGATCTGGTGATCCAGTGTCAGTGTGTGTGGCTTAGTGTCACCATACAGGGTCTCCCCAATTCTTGACCAAGGAATAAGCATTTGTGGAACGGAGAAATGAAGGCATCACAGGGAACTGAAAGCACTGAAAGGGGAAAAAAAATATCATAACTAGATATGGCAGAAAGGACTCTTTCCAAGAAGAAAAGAGATATTTTCTAGGGAAGCCTTCCACAGCCCCTCCTCTAACTGATGAAAATTTTCACAAGAATGCAACTATTTGGTTAAACGAAGGCTTAAATGTCTTTCTGAATCAGAGCCTCACATGATCCCAATGGTCCTTTATCTGATGAGAAATTTAATCTCACAACAGCCTGTAAAATAACGAAGTGTGATAATCATCCTCTGTTGATGGGAAACTAAGACCAAGCTGCATGTTATTCAAGGCAGAAGGCATGGCAGAAGGCTCCTTATAGCCTAACTCATTCAGAGAGGCACAAGCTGTTGTAGGCTAGTCTGCTTCCTTAGATGCTGTGAATGGACTTGCAGAGAGGGTGGGGACTACTAAATAGAAAGAGATAAGGTCATTTGTAGGCAACCGCCGATCCTCTGGATCATGGTGTATGCCCAAGAGGTCGTCAGGTGACGGATGAATCCACTTGTACCCAGTCTTGAGACCATCGCACTGAGACACTTCCAAGGGAGGTGGTGCTGTCCCCTTCCTTGAAGGTATTTAAAAGGAGATTGGACAGGCACCTGGCTGGGGTCATCTGACCCCAGCACTCAGTCCTTCCCAGGGCAGGGATCTTCTCACACACGTTTGGCCTTTAACAGCAACAAGAAAAGGATGAAAAGCCCATAATGACCGAATGTGGTGGTAACTATTAAGGTATGAGAAAGGAAAAGGCAATCACTGTAGATCATACTGAGAATACCAGGAGATCAAGGCACTGATCCAGCAAAGCATGTCAGCATGTGTTTAATTTCTAGATCTCCACGGGCCCCAGATCCAGTCCCATTTTCCCTGGCAAAACTCCCAGCAAAGAAGCCTCCTGCAGTGCTTAAAGATGCGCCAAGTTCTGTTAGCTGATTTACAATAAGGGAAGATACTCAGAGCAGCCTCAATCTCAATGTCATTATGTGCATGCAAACGTCTGATCCCACTAAGTATCTATTTGAATGCTGGCATATTTGACTCCTTGTGTTTATAGGAGCTACCCCACCACACGTGATCCCATCGTGTTGTCATCAGACCCTCCACTTGGATGTAGTTTATCATCATACCCCAGATGGGGAAAGAGGGGCGGAAAGCAGGGGCTCTGCTGAGAGATGACGGTGAGTTGAAAGGATCAAAGGATAAACAAAGGAGTTAACCCGTTCAGAGATAATAGGGGTTATAAAAGCCATGCCAGTTAATGAGATAAGACTCCATAACCTCTGTTGAGACTATACTTATCACTATTCAGTTTGATTCCTTGTTCCACAATTTGATAGTCTGGTTGCTTTTTAAAGTTTTGTTGTTGAAGAGCAGCTATTCTAATGTCACTGACTGAATTTCTGGAAAGGTTTTCTGCCATAGGCTTTTGTGTCTTTCTAGAAGTAATGTCAACTTGGTGTCCATTCAGTCTTTCACACAGGGACTGCCTCTTGCCTTCTGTCTGATCCCAAGAGACTTAACTGTTGTATCCAAAAATCACAGAGGGAGTAAGTGTAGACAGATTTTTTTAATAGTGATAGTCAAAAAATGGTACTCTTTTTCCTACACTAAGAAGTTCAACTTTTGCCAATACATTGCAACATCTGAAAAATGTAAGGCCAAAAATTTTGAAAAAAAATGACTTGCGGGTATTTTCTTCTCTTGCCAATGAACAAAAAACATTTTTGAAGAATGAAAACACTTTCCATGAGAATTTTAGTTTAATCCAAAACCTAGCTTTCTCTTTGAAAGGCTTTTTTTTAGCGTATTTTCAGCTAGCCTGACCCAAGATCAGATCCTCTGCAGCAGAAAACGCCATCGTGCAAAGAAGCTGCAAATTTTAGCGGGAACATAATTCAGTGGTGCCAAAGCACACACAAAAAGAAAAATCACAACTTTGGGTTGTGACAATTATAACAATCAAAAGATGGATCAAAGATACCACAGAGACCTTCTGAAAAGATATATGCATGCATTCCAAGTAAAACTTAGGTTTTGCTATACTAATTGTTCTCATTGTGTAATACCATAATTGCTGCCATTTTTACATAATCTTGCAGTTCTTATCAAAAAGAGGAGCAAAACTTAGCTTACATATGATAGGTTAAGTTTTCAAGGCAGAAAGCAGGAGATACAGTTTATTTGTGAACAAATTGTGCTAGAGAACTATGGGGTAATGCCATTCATTAAATCCTCACTAAGCTTGGGAAGCCAGCCTTTTAAATCATAATTAGACAATACCAAAAAACCAACCCCTGCCCTGGTCTGTCAAGTATGTGACTTCTGTAGAGACATTATGATCGGTTTTGTACAATACAATTGCTAGTGCATTAATAATTGGATAGTTTGCTTAATAGGATGGTGCTTATTATTAATAGAATTACTAACAGTGCAAGGCTTGGAGAGAAAGTAGTAGTTAATGATCCCTTGCTTTTTAAAAATTAATATACATAAAATGATGCAATTTATCAACTTCCTTATTGCACCCTCTTTTTTAGTCCTCTCCCCATCTCCTTTAGTTTACCATGTTCTTCCTCTACCTGCCTTCTTTGGCATATCATTGATGGTAATGCTACTTGTACCCAGAGTGGAGTTATGTGGGTTTTTGAAATAGCACTACTACTATATATTTGTCCTACTAAACTGTCTATAGATTAGGGCCAGATTTATGAAGGCATTTAGATGCAGATAACTTCCTACTGGGATTTGCAAAAATGCCTGAGTAGGACAGGAAGCTCCCCCATTGAAATTAGGTGCACTTGTAAATGCCACTGGATGTCTATCAGCATGTGGAGACACCTATTTGAAATCTTAAATAGGATTTTTCAGCCATAGATCTTGATGTGCTTTATAATGGAAAATAAACATTGGCCTCTCCATTTTAGAAATGGAAACAGGTATAGAGAGGGAAATTGTGTATCCAAATTCACACACACGGGTTGGTGGGCACAGCTGGGAACATAAGACAAATATCCTGACTCTTCTCTTATGGCATAGACAGGTGTAATGTTTGTAGCAGTTCAAGTGCTTTAGAAGTACTCTAAAAAAGGGAGAGATGGGCCATACACAATAGTACAGTGATAGAAATAAGCCAGAAATATGGCAATTATCATCTTGGAGTAAGTAAAAATAATTCTTACATGCTTCATTGTGAAGCGCTGCATTCGCCGCATTAGTACTGACTCCTAGAATGTGCTTACACTAATACTACATAGTGTCTGTCTGTGACATACTAATAAAACAACCCCAACAGAGCACTATGCCTCAGAGCACCAACAGGTTCACAGTTTCCATCCAGTTCCCAGGACATAGGCCTCCACTACAAAACTCACTACCATCATCCACTACAAAATTTACTATGATCATCCACTACAAAATTCACTACCAAACTCACTACCATGGTGAACAGTCACTGGGAAACTTTCATTCCTCCCCTACTCCACAGGACAGAAGTACATAGATGGAGATCTATGGATCCTGGTGGTCCCTTTTCTGGTTGCAGCACAGGCAAGACTTTGAGACAGAGAATCAGACATTCTTAGACAAAACCTACGTGGACAAAGTTACTCTTGGAGTATGCACAGAGTTAATGCCATAGTTCAGAAAGCAGGTGAGGGCAGGGTGGCGGGATGCATTTTTGTGGGATTTTTTCAGCAGAGTACATTTCATTTCTGAGAAATAGGCAGTGGCTCAAGCACAATACATTCTTGTAGAAAGTTTGAATCCATTTCAGCTGAGACCTTCCTAGTCACCTCAGTGGGAATCTCCTACTTTGGGGAGCTGGACTCAGGAGTTTGGAAGCTGTTGGCACACTGAAATAGATACAATTGATATAAGCTACGTATTCCAGGGGTGGGCAAAATGTGACCCATGGACCAGATCCAGCCTGCCAATTGATTTTATCCAGCCTGCAAGCAGGCATCCAGGTGGTGGCACCACACGGCAGGTCCTGGGCAAGCTGTGCTTGGGCCCCATGCCGTGCTGGCAGGCAGTGCCTAGGGCCTGCAAGCCTGGGTTTCATCTCCCAGAAGTAGCCCTGCCAGCCCACACAGCACCAGCAGAGGCTGGCGCCCAAAAATGACTTGTCCAGGGCCTGCTACCTTGAGCTGGGTGGGCAGGCGGGGATGCTTTCACCCAAAATACCTTCTGGCACCAGCAGAGGCCTAAGCCTGAGGATGGTTCATCCAGCTTCTACCTGGGGTGAAGCCTGGCTGTGGGCCTCCACGCTGTCTCATCCCCCCCTGCCACAGGGCCACAGGGTTGGGATATGTGTGTGCATGTGCATGTGCATGCGCTCCAGGGGCCCTTATGTCAGGGTGGAGGCCTGTGGCCAGACTCCATCCCCTGTGGGCAGAGGCTGAATGAACTGTGCTCAGGCTTGGGCTCCGGCCTCTCTTCAACAACACGGGGATGCTGGGTGGAAGCAGTCCCACCTGCCCACCTGGCTCTGGCTTTATATCACAGCCCATGCTGTGAAGTCATGTAGCACCTCTCCCCCCCTGGGCCATCTACCGGGTGTAGCAGGTAACTACCAGGTGCCCCAATTGGTGCAGGGGAGCAGATATCCCTGAACCACAGCCGGTGCCAGGGGAAGAGGCCCCACACTCACTTGCCTGGCCCGGCCCAGCCTGACTCAACTCAGTTGTGCACTCCTGCTGTGGATGCAACCAGCAAGTGCTGGCTCTCAGCTCTGGGATAGGGGCTTGGGTGTCCTACAGCCCTGAGTGAGCTCCTGCTCCTGCTCCCGCTCCCACTAGCCCTGGCTCAGCTCCAGGGAATGCAAGAGCATGTGTGTGTGGCCCTCAACAGCTCATCAAAACTGGTTAAGTAGCCCTCCAGTACAAATAATTGTGTCCCCGCCCAGCTTTGACATACTCCTTCCTCACAGGTACCCTGAAGATCCCTCCTTGAACCAGACCGCTGGCCTTGGTGCTAAAAACAACTGCTTAAAAAGCATGTGATAATATGTGACCAAGTGTTAGGGAGCTAGGGTCACTTGGGTGCTAAAGCACACAGTGAATAGCCCTGAAATTGCAAGTTTGAAGCCAAAGCAAAAGTACTCCTGGTGCGGCTTGTCAGATTCCCATGAATCTGCAAATTCTACTAATTTCTCTCCTGCCCAGACAGGGGGTCGGATTAGAAGCTCTGCAAGGTCCCTTCCAACCCTAATTCTATGATTTTATGGTTCAATATAGGACCCGATTTTCATTTATGCTAAACTGATTTATACCATTTCAGTGGTGTAACTGGGAACTTAGTAAATAGAAATGTAATTTATGCCAACTTCAAGAACCCCTTACTACTTCTCAAGTGGCACAAAGGGAACTCACTGAAACAGAGAAGTAAGCCAAGAAAACATTTTCCTTTACTGCTTTGGCAAAGCAATTCTGCAAGCACTCCGTGGGATAAGAAGTCTGCAGAAGAAGCCTTTAGCATGTAAGCTATAAAAGAAAAAACAGGGTTTGCAAAAAGTGATCTGGTCAATAATAAACTTTTTCTTCTTTCTTTAATTGTGTCCTCTGATCTCTGTTGAAGTTAAGAGGAGGGGTGCGAAATGCAGACATCTACACAAGACAAAGAGCTCTTAATCAGGATCCAACTAAACTTCATGACCAGTAAATAGGACTCCAGTATTGAAAGGAAACATAAAATGACTTTGGTGCTAAAGTTAAAAAGACAGTAACAGCTTCTAAGAAATAGTAAGTCTTGATGCTCTGAAAGAAATGAAGCAAAAACAAAGTTCAAAGCCAGAGTCTACCTGCTGCCCTCATTAGTACTGTACATCAACATTTGTATGGAGTTATTAAGGGGCCCAAATCAAGTATAAAGCATCTTCATTCATGTGTTCATTAAGCCTACAGGGTTCAGAGTTTCTGAGCCTCAAAGTCTAGAAGAATTCCCTCTGGGGCATTAGATGATTTAAGTTCTTCTTTTTACCTCCTGTCACTAAAGGCCTCTTCTATTCCCACAAGCATGCCACAGAAATATCAAATATAAATAGATTTAGAAAGGCAAGTTTGGATAGGAAAATGGCAGTCTCCTTGACAGCTTGTTCCCTTTCATTGGGCTTTGCAGCCTGCCAGTTGAAAGGAGAAAGGGAATTGTCGAAATACAGTGCTGTAAATACGCACGCCAAGGCTACTTCTGGGTCTGCAGTGAGTTGGCAGAGACAAAAGTGCACCCTCTTTCCTGAAGTCGCGCTGAAATGTTTGTCCAATGATATCCTGCAGGAATTTGGGATATTAAGGGAAACTGGTAAGACAAGGAGGAATCACGAGTTTGTCTCTGCAATAGGGCCTGGGGGAGCAGGATTCCCTTCTACGTCACAGTCCTCTGGGACCTTGATGATCCCTGTGTGTCTTTGTTCCCTATCTGTAAAATGAGGACATGGGTCCTTTTCTCATCCGTGTTGTCACTTGGATCTTTTTTTGGAGGACTTGGACAATATTCCACTATTCAAACATATATACCAATTTGATGGGTGCTCATCTCATCAGGAGACTCTGTAGGCACTGCTGTATTATTGACAATAACTGTGGCCCAGTTTCAACACATGGAGCTGTACATCCAATGTTAACAATGTCAGCCCTGATTCCTGGGCTGCTTAGCCCTGCTTCCAGTACATGGGACCTGAATTCAGGCCTGCAAATGCCTACGGACTCCTGAGGGGGTTCAAAGGCTTCAAATGGAGCCGAGAGGACTCCA
>NW_005843814.1:22479-24142 GCF_000455745.1 Alligator sinensis | reverse complement strand
AGGAATTATGGATTCAGATGCCCTGAGGGAAGCTGGATGAGCTGCAGTTTGCATGGTGGCTGATGTACATGGAGGAGTTGGCTGACTCACCCCGAATTCCTCCTGGCAGCTCATAGGGAAACACACCTCACCTACCATTTTCCTTTTGCCTTGCCTCCCCTGCTACAGCTAAACACTGCACTGACTTTCTTTCTTTAGCTGCTTGAGAAGAAAAATCTATCAGGTGTCAGTTCCTTCTGTCAACTAAAACTCCACCAACAGAAAGTCCATGCAGTTTAGCAGGTGCCATCGCATTTCACATCAAAAGCCTTCTATGCAGTGGTTTGGGGGTCTAACTGGCACAAGCCTGTGGTGATCATTAGATGCTGCTAGAGAATGGCATTGTCTGATGCTGTCTGGGCTTAACTGCAAGACAGTTAGGTGAGTACAAAGCTGGCTGCGGGGTAGGACCCAGAGAGTCCTAATGGACGAGTCTGTGTCATCTTAGTGAGAAGCAACCAGTGGTGCCCCTCAGGGGTCAGCGCTTGGTCCAGTGCTATTCAACATCTTCATCAATTATTTGGATGTGGGGGTGAAGAGCTCACTGGCCAAGTTTATAGATAACACCAAGTTATGGGGAAACGTGGTCATGCTTGAAGATAGACCGCAGATACAGGCAGACCTAGATAGGCTGGCAAGTTGGGAGGATTGGAACCAGATGAAGTTCAAAATTGAGAAGTGCAGTGCTCTATTTGGAGACAAATAATCCCCAACATACTTATAGGCTTCATGGCACCAAACTGAAGAGCACTATGAATGAAAGGGACCTGGAGGTAATAATAGACCACAGTGAGCCGGCAGCCAACGGGGCAAATAATACTCTGGCATGCATCGATCAATGCATCTCCAGCAAAACCAAGGAAGCGATCCTTCCACTCTCCTGGGCATCGGTGAGAACGCAGTTGGAGTACTGCATCCAATTCTGGTCACCACACTTCAAATAGGACATGGCAAAGCTTGAGAGAGTCCACAGAAGAGCCACCTGTATGATCAGTCTGACACGGCAAGCCATACAAGGAAAGGCTGAGAGACTTGGGACTCTTCAGCGTGAATGAGAGAAGGCTGAGAGAGGACCTGGTAGCAGCTTACCGCTACATCAGGGGAATACATCAAGGGCTCGATGAACAACTGATCACCAGGGCACCCTTGGGGAAAACCAGGAGTAATGGTCACAAACTCCTAGAAGACTGTTTCAGGCTCAGCATTAGGAAAAACTTCACAGCTACAGTGTCCAGACTGTGGAGTAAGCTCCCTCCAGAGGTGGTGCAATCACCTTCCCTGGAAATCTTCAAGAGAAAACTAGACGGTCACCTTGCTGGGGTCACCTGACCTCAGTTATCTTTCCTGCCTCGTGCAGGGGGGCTGGACCCGATGATCTTCTGAGGTCCCTTCCAGCCTGACAATCTATAAATATGTATCTTTTGCTTCTTCGTACTGTTGCTGGGGCTCATAAAACATCAATATAAGGCAACCGATGATATATTGGGTTCATCAGTGAGAAAAAAAGGACAGCAGTGCTATCCTTTTTTTCCCATCACTAATATATTTACTCTATTCTTTACTTGTACTACTACTGCTAGTGTCAATTGTGGGGTCAGCACAAGTGAAGAATGGCTGTATGGGT
>NW_005843814.1:15725-21494 GCF_000455745.1 Alligator sinensis | reverse complement strand
GAAGTCATTCACATGCCTCCAGCACAAAGCACAGGGGAGATGGATACGCTTTCAAAGTGACAGAGGAAACATCTGATTGCATTCATCCTTAGAAAGCTCTGAAATTGCTTCTCCCCACTTTGTTTCCTTCCCAGATAGATGCCCCAAGTGCCAGAACCCATGGTCACAAAACCCTGACAGAAGAGTAACTTGCTGTGTAGACTGTTTGTGAATGAATGAAAGTTTTTGGAGAGTATATTGTGAATTGTAACAAACAAGAAATTGCAAGTGGGTTGTACAGAACTGCAAACATGGCACCAGATCCAGATCCCTACCTGTCACAGGGTTTCAATATAATTCAGTGGAATTGACCCTGTGACCAATTCTCTGCTCTCTCTGGGACAGAGAGAGAGGAAAAAAAAATCCAGGGAAAGGGAAATGCTAAGGCTTTGGCATCCTTGGTTAACAGCACTTCAGCCCACCAGGTAGATTGGTTTTCTACTGGCACTCTCTTAGATATTTGCAATAGATTTCTTTGAACTTATTTAAGTATAATCAGAGGGAAGGGATCATTTAAACCCAAGCATACCATATGCCACATAGGGAACAGGAGAATGTTTCTCCTTTTTCCCTAGGCCCAGATCCAACAAAGCACTCAAGGGGACTATACTCGTATATTTAAAAGTTAAGCTCATGCTTATGTGCTTGATAGTGTGTGCAAACCCCTCTTTTTCTCTCTCTGCCTTCCCATTTTATCTTCTAAAAGGAACCATACACACAGAAGCTGCAGGGAATGCAATTCATCTCTTTTGTGATTAATGAAGAGACAATTCTTCCTGCAGTCCTAGCAGAAATGACTCGCTTCCTTAATTGATTGTAAGCTCTTTGGGGCATTGTATTGTTTTGTATTTGTATAGCAACAAGAACAACAAAAATGCATTTCTGGTGCAAAATCGTGCATCCAAGGTGCTCTGTGGATACAAGTAAATGATTAAAACCAAGGTTTGATTAGCCAACCAACCCTGTCAATTCCAATCAACTTAAACTAGCAGTAATTGTAAGTCTTGAACACCCAGGTAAAAGGTTTTATTGGACTTAGGCAAGCAATTCCAACAGACATTCAGAACCAGCTCTAGACTTTTTAATGTGCTCCACTCATTGTAAAAAGGTTATTCATCCTGGAGATTTTATCACTTGAGACTTGCTCCCCCACGTTGTGCAACACAGTGCAGATCCTACAGGTCTTTCTCATCTATTTCTTTCAGGGCATAAAGGAGACAAATGTATAGGATGAAAGGAAAAGAAAGAGCCAAAAGAATGCCTGTAAAATGAGACTTGTGCTAAAGGTAAGAAGTCTTTTCTATTGTACTGACTCTGATAAGACAAAAATAAGACTTTTTTTTTTTTTTAAGAAGTGTATAGCATGTGCCATGTTGATTTAGACTTGAGGAATGTCATGAACTCACTAATTGTGGTGTTGTACAAGGCAAGAACTGCCAGGCTGCGGGCATCTATTTGCTTTCTCACATTGCACTATCATGATGAAGAACAGCAGCTGTGGTAGGGTAGCATGTGTTGCATCAGGTAAATTTTTCCCCATTATATTCAGCTGCGTGCCACTTATGCCACATATCGTATTCTGACAAGGTGTAATGCAACCAGACATGTCTTACAAACTCAGGGATAGAAATCAGGGTTTAAAAAAAAAAGGCTAGCATAAATCATGAAAGCTTTTCGGGAGCCAAAATCTCATCAGCAGAACAGCAGTTCTCTCTATGATAGGGTCCAGTTTTGGCCAATACAGGCAAGGCGGCATAACCATTTTACAAATGAGTGCCTCATAACACAGCAAAAAAATCAGCCCACAGATACACCCATGCTCCAGCTCTAAAGAGGTCCAATCCCAATTCCTCTCATGTCCATCAGATAAAGTTGGAATGAGTCCTAATCTCTTGTCACATCAGGTTTGCATCAACCCATGTAATTCCACTGAATGCCACCTAAGTTTATACTGGTGAGGTGAGAGGAAAATCAAGTCCAATATCTTCTAAGACACAACTAGATTTACCAGTCTGGGGAGAACATACTCATTTCCCTAGAGGAACTGAGTTTCAAGGTTTGGCATGATGCTGGAAAGAGGCCTGCTTCCTCTACGATAAAATTTGTACTAAAGGACCTTTAATAACAACAAGGAAACAAACAAAAATACTACTATATTTTTTTCAAAAAACAACGATAATTAGCTTATTTCAGAAATCCACAACCTTCTCATTCTTGAATTTAGCCCATCTTTGCTTCTGACTATAGACACAGTTTATGGGACACAAACTGGCCCAGCTCTGCTAGCATCCACTGAAGCCGAGTGGCACAGCTTCATTAAAATCATTTTATACCCCACTGAAAATCAGGCCTGTATCTCTATCCATCTATCAGTGGTGTTTCTGAGCCATGGCAGCCCTCACCATTTTATGAATACATCCAGAAATGAAGGTTCAGTTTGAGATCCCCCTAGCGACCTCTGCTCCTCAGCCTCTCCTATCTTTGGCAGTTTGGAAATATATTTGGCGCAATTTAAAAAGCATCATCCCATTCATTGGACAAAATCCTGCATATTATGCAGATTCCTAGATGATAATACGTTAGCACCTCTTTCCTGCCTATGCAGGGGGTCGGACTCAATGATCTATTGAGGTCCCTTCCGACCCTAACATCTATGAATCTATGAATCTATAGAGGCAGTTTTGGGTATTCTTCAATCCACTGAGCCCAGGGCCACAAACCAGTGATAAAAAAAGTCTTAGCTAGTTGACACCTCCCTCTTCCCACAAGATTTTGCTGTTCTCACTGAAGTAGGTGGTGTGACTTCTTTGGGAAGTGATGACAGAGAGTGTTCCTTCTTATCCTCCATCTTCAGGAAAGAAATTAAAACAGTGCTATTTAGAGCTTATGTGGTCTTATCCAGCTCTCTTCCATTAAAGCCTGTCAGTCAAACATACTTCTTGTGCTATCGATGTCAATTAGACATTGACGTGATTTTCTGTAAGAGAACTCAGTCTATTGGGAGAAAAAGTCTATGTATTGCTTCCTGATGATCAGGATCCAGTGTTTTGTACTGCATGCTCTTCTGAGCAAAAACTGCAATTGAAATCCTGGTTAAAAAAAGGATTATCTCAAGCTGGGATGGTTAAGATACATCAGCTTCTGCAACTCATGCCATGCAAGGGAATGATACGACAGCCCAAATGACCACGTGACTGGGACAGGTGTCACCACAAGCCCACAGCAAGGCTCTGCCTTGTACTTCTGGATCTGTGCTGGGATGCATTAACGGCTCAGTCTCGGTTACATAAATCAGATTGTTCATAACACCTAAGAATAAATTCAGAGAACTTTTTCACCCATCAATTCAAAATTCAAATGAATCACCACTAAAAAATGCAAAGTGTTTTAGACAGTTAATACACCAAATAAATGCATCGACAACTGCTTATTAGCCTCAGTGCTATTTAAAATATAAAACAGATAAAGAACAGCAGGCTAAATGCTTTGGCAGTCCAATGCATTCCAGCTCAGAACTAATTAGCCGGTGTCAAGATGCAACCAGAGTTTTTTCCTGCTGGGAATTATTAAAACAGTAGCTCTTCTCGGCACGTCTAGATGTATTGAAAGAGCCATGGATATTCATAAAACGACTTCTGAAATGTCATGTTTCTACATTCTTATTTATTAACTGCTTCCATAGCTATCAAAACTATTAATGCCAGTCTTGGTAGTTTTCCCCTAAAACAGCAGGCCCCCATCCATAAGACCTTCTTTCTCCATCAGAGCAACACCAACCTGCTTTTGCCACTGCAGAGAGGCAACCGGAAAGTCTGTATAGAATATAGCCATACTTTCTGCTGGTTGCCATGACCCTAATAAAAGCCAGCTGAACACTGTTAAGGCAGTGGAACCGACTACCCAGGGAAGCTGGGGAAACTGCTTCATTGGAAGTTTTCAAAGGAAGGCTGGATAAGCATTGGTCAGAGAAGATTTAGGAGCAACACTCAGGCAGGGAGGTTGGGTCAGATAACTCCAGAGTAACTTTCAGCCCTATTTTTCTCTTAATTGTTCCTTTCACTGAGCACAGTAGAAAACCCACTAGAGCTCTGACAAGGCCTATGACAGTCTTTGAATTGAAGACTCACTTGATGGCAGCCACTAACCACTTCCAGCTTATCAGTGGTTGGTTATGGCTATCATCGAGTGATTTTATGGAAACACAATATTTGCCAGAAGTGCAGGAAATATACTTGTGGGTATGAGTCTGCCACTCTCCCATTTATAAAGGGTATTTGATGCATAGAGTACTGTGCGTCAGATCTGGAATTATCTTTTTACTTTCTGCTTCTATTCGCTGAAAGTTAGGTACCATATTAAAAGGTACCACAAAAAAAAACCATTTTGTTGGGCCTTTTGCTGGTGCAGCAGCCTTACATTTACGTTAGATTACATTTATGTCCTCTGTAGGGTTTATAAAGCAATCACCAAAGATAATTAAAGCCATATTCCCCTCCAACTGATTTTAAAACTAGGTCATCATGTTGATTTAAATAACTGAAATTATGCCTGTGAACATTGAATGAAAATAATAACAGCAAGTTAGTAACAAGCAAAGACAATGTATTGCTTCATTCCTATCTCATTTGATATTTTTTATTCCCAGTTACAAAGAAGATTTCTGAAGTTGTAATTGGAGTGTGTCCCCGCTCCCCTCTCTTTTATTTTAAGATTAAAAAGAATAAGAGGCTCTGGTCATAAAACCTGAATAATCAAAAGAATTCAGGATTCACAGTTTGACTCAGTAAAAACCCATAATATGCATTTAATTCCTATTTATCCTGCAGAGGATACAAGAAATACACTCTACTTTCGCTCAGTCTGAAATCTCTCCCGGTGAGGTAACCAACATTTAAAACACTAAATCTGCCTACAGTCCCAGAAGAAACTATGATACAAATCATAGAAATTAAGGGCTGCAAGGGACCTCAAAAGATCAAGTCCAGCCCCTGCTGTGGGCAGGAATACTGCTGAGATCAACCGATCCCAGCAAGCCCAGTCTCCTCTTGAAGACTTGCACGGCTGGGGACGGCACCACCTCCGTGGGTAGTCTACTCCAGATTCTGGTCACTCGTACCACAAATTAGTTTTTCCTCACTGTCACGGCACGGGGTCCTTAAGGATGGCCGCGTGTTCTCCTAAGGCCCCTTGACCATGCCAATTTGGCCAGATGGGCACCCTCAGCTCTCTCTCGCCACACCTTTGATGAGAAATATGAAAATAGGGAGCCTGCCTTTAAGTCCTCTGGGACACGGTCTGATGGACTTACTGAACCCCGTGGGTTCCCGGACCCCTTGCTTCACAATGGGCGTTCGGGGGCACCTTAGCCTTATGGGCTGAACGCATGGCTTGAACCACCCCTTTACCACTCCCCAAGTCTCACAGATGGCACTGGCATTGTCTTGCCTCGGCCTCATTGTAATTCAGCCCCTTGCCCTCACTAAGCTCTCCGCAGCCCTGTCTCTGAGCCCTCTCTGGCGCCAGGGTCTCTACTCTGTAGAGGGCCCCAGTGAGGCCTCCTCCTTCCCCGACTAGCCTCACCCAAACCACCGGCCTTATAAAACTTCAAACAAAACATAAGCCCCAGGGCTATAACTTAACATAGGCTACCGACGGTGTGCTCTGCCCCTTTCCATTGCCCGGAGCACAGGTGAGTCAGGCCTCTTTTCCTTCTCACCTCAGAGGGCTCCC
>NW_005843814.1:13549-15416 GCF_000455745.1 Alligator sinensis | reverse complement strand
TCCCCCAGCTCCCAAGATTCCCCCCTTACAGCCTTATAATCAGCCGCCAAGTCCCTCCTCCTTCAGTCTTCTGTTCAGCTCTGGGACTGTTCCCCAGGCTGAACAGTCCCAGAGCCAAAGGCATAGTTGCATTAAAGCTACTATAATGCATAAAAGGCAGTGAGGTATACGGCATGAAACAAAGTTCAGTCTTCTGGGATGTATTTTCTGACTCTGACAATGACTCACAGTATGACTGTCTCTCACTCACCAAACCACAGTACCCTGCCCCCCTGGGCCATGATGGTGCCCTTCACTCCTCACCCACAGCCCCCCATTCCCTGTCCTTGCTGGTGCCCATCACTCCTGACAGCCATCAGAGGGCTTAAAAAGAGTGGGAATGTTACCAGGGAAACCCAGATATATGGTAACCCTGTCTTGGTGGCACATACACACTTGAGCACAAGCATTAGACAGACAGACAGATTAAGCCATTTACGATATGAGAATTGATGTTAACAGAAGCAATAGTGCTAGGTTTGTTACAAACAGGGAATTAAATGATGCTCTTTGCTTAGAATCTGTGCACAGGACAAGAGACAACAGGAAGATATAGATGGGAGAATAAAAGGCAACACTGAGACCATATTGGACAGCACAATAGACAGCAGAGTCCAAACACAAGATGCCTAAATCGTTATCAAGCTGGTTGTAGGCACTGCAGCAAAATAATTATTAATTATAACTCTGGGTACTCATGGGCAACCAAAACACTCTTCTCTTTGTCCTTACAACATTAGATAAATCATTCCTCATGTTCAAACTTCTCTGACCCCCTAAAAACAAAGTAAACTTCCATCATTGGTTAGTAGGAAAAAAAAGTAACCCAAGAACAGCCATTACATTGGTTACCATTGTGAAACTCTCAGAATTTATGCTATATCCAAATATAGGGCTTTTGGGGGGAAAGGTATATACATCCACGAAAGAAAATTTGTTCAATAACAGAAGCGCATTAAATGAGTGTGGATTCTTATGCTTGTTAAATTCAGAGATTTATCTGAGTTTTCTCAAGAAGAGCTAATCTAGTAATCTGTCATAGTGGATGCTTCCAGTCACATCTAGCATCTAGTCATCTGTCATAGCCAAGGAAGCACATTCAGATCTGCACATCTTCTGCTCCCTTAAAATGCAAATCAGGCGACTGCTTCTGTTCCAGCTGTCGAGCCATTTAATAGACCTTTACATGATCTTCACACAAAACTGTTCTGTTTGCCAACAACAGTGACAGTGCCGCCAGGTTTGAACAGGGAACATAAGTGTTGAATTGAGTGCCCTCAGGACTTTTTCACCATGAGCACCAATTCTAGTCTTGTGTGACATGTGCCATTGCCTTGTGCAGTGTTTCAAGGAAAGCACTGACTTTCAGTGGGGAAGAAGAGCTATTATTTTTTCCTGTTCGTTTTCTATTAGTAGCAAGATATACTTGCTTCTGCTCCATTCAAAGACATTAAAGAAATAATTAATTGGAACATGCTTTGCTCACTTGATTGTCGATCTCTGTAGGCCACGTTTAAAGGTTGATTGTCAAGTGCCGGAAAATTTAAGGATTTGTATGAAGTTTTGTAAAAGATTATTTACATAATCCGTTCCTTGGAGCAGACACAGAGAGACTACTTCAGAGATTGTAAATCAGCACAGCTTCACTGAAGTTGGGGGGAGCGGTAGGGGATGGGGCTGACTTATAACGTCTGAGGATCTGGTCCTCCTTTGAGGAGGAGCCAGGATGATACAAACGCTTACAAGTAATAATCAACTTCTTTCAACCTGCAAACCCCCAATTTAATCTTCCTTCTTTGTTCCCAACAAATAACTTCAAATTATGTTT
>NW_005843814.1:7046-13399 GCF_000455745.1 Alligator sinensis | reverse complement strand
TGGGGAACAGGCTGTTTTCCCCAATGTATGCTATATGTTTAGCAGAGTCCTCATCAACCTACTTATATTCAACAGATGTGAGAATCAAGGTCTCTGCTCTCGTTCAAATCAACAGGATCTGGTGCTGTCACAATGGCTTTCCAGGGATGCAAGATGGTGAGGTCAGAGACTCAAGAGACTTGAATTATACTCCTGGATGTACACTGATTTGTTGGGCAACCTGCAGCTAGACCCCTGTCTTGAAAAAGTATGTGCAAAACACTAACGTCATTGGTAAAGCACTGTCATGGATGGATGAAAAGATCCCTGCACTCCCATTAGAACAAGCGCGAGTCTGATCCAGTATGGACAGTCATATGTTCCTGTGTGCTTGGGGGAAGTGAAGAGCAACAAGGGGTAAAATTAAGGTTGCTGCAGCCATAGCATCAGTTATAATGTACCTAGCATTTATTCACCTAGTAAAAATACATAGCACTAATTGCTATAAATATTAAATGGAACAGTTTCCATTTAATCTCATCAAGGTCAAGTAAAATGTCCACGCAATATAAAATTTTCTACAAACTAAACTGAAGCTCTATAAATTGCCAATTAAAAAAAAAAAAAAAGAAAGAGTTAAACCCATGGACCAAATAATAATCTCTTGTATACAAATCAAAACTAAAGCTGACCAGATGCTACTAGCCACAGGGAAGCATGCACACATACTATTTGTTTCAGGAAATGTATTAAAAAGGAATTGCAATTATTGACAGGCTCTGATGCTTGCAGTGTGTTGCTACTGCGTGTCTGTTGCATTGCATCAGCATCCCAAACCGAGCCGTGTACCCTTAGGGGAGCTTGTGACGAAAGGGGTTAGTAAATGGGCAAATGACTGATTCTCATGCAGGCCACCATCAGGCCCCCACTCCATTCTGTGAACAGTGATGAGCTGAGGCGATCACCCAAACATCTCAGTAGAGAAATTACGGTGCACTTCCGACGTTGCGACTGCAGAAACAAACAGCTGTATCTAGAAAATTGCTGTGGATAACAATGTTTTGTGTCACCAATCAATGTCGACTTTGAAAATGGGGCAAATGGATAGATATAGCCTCACAATGGGGCATGTGGCCCACTGTTTTCCACCGGGCAGAAGCCAAACTGCTAGCAGCTAGGGCAGACTTCTGATGGGCAGCGTAGTCCAATATGTCAAGAGCCACTCAAGCACCAGGAGTATTAGATGCTATTTCTGACTCCACTACATACAGACTTTGGGCAAGTCCTGTCATCTCCATGTGCTTTCATCCCTTGTCTCTCCCTGTAGACCATGTCCCAAAATGAGGTTACATAAGAGACTTAAATCCTGGCATTTCCTAATATTTACATGCTTGACTGTGCAACCATAATAACCCGTGTGTGCGAATGTGCGCACACGCTCAACATATGGGCATGTCTGTGTCCAAGAGAAAGACCACCAATGCAACGTGGGATATCCAAACTCTAAACCTTCTTAGCTTTGTCATTCTGAAATCACTTCCCTTCGGGCCTGCCTTTTATACCAGAGCAGATTTCTGTCCCCACATGACCTGTCTATGAATAAATCATGGGAGCAGATTCATGTCTAATCATCCCAGGGTATTATTGCTTTTTTGTAAAATGATCTGCGATAGAAAGTAATAAAATAAAATAAAAAGTTGCAAACCTACATTGTACTCATTAGGCTGAGTCAATACAATGCACTTTAAGGTTACAAAATGCTTTTTAACATAATATAACCTCACGTTTTAATGAGTCTTTATTGATAAAGGAGTTTTGTTTTATTGGTTTTCTTGTACTGAAATGCAGCTCTACTGCCATCCTGCTGCAGCTTGCACTTGGCGCCGTATCACAATTAAAAGGCTCTGCTCCTCGATGACCCGTTTAAAGCCCATTTTAGTGAAGGGAAAGGCTCCCACTGACTCAATTGACTTTTGACGTAGCATCTGAATTTTGGCTCTAAGGAGATCACTACCAGGGGCAGCTTTATGGGTTTGTGTGTAAAGTACAGTCAACTTGGGCTCCCACCTAGGATTTTACCTTAACCTATCCCTGCCATCTGCAGAAGAAAAAAATCCATTTTTTTTTTTTATGGTGCTTTATGTACAGCTTAGCTAGCACAGCAGGGAGCCCAAGCTAACATGTTTGCTAAGGCTGGAAATACAGAAACAGTGAGGACAGTGCAATAGTTTTGCAGTGGGACTGTTCCTAGCCAGGTAAGGCTAAATTGGTTGAACTGTAATAAACATCATCTAGCCATGATACGAAGCAACCAAATTCTTTCACACTACTGCATAATGATCCCCAGGCCCCTTTGATAGTGTCTTCTTCATGATCCCTAAAATAACAGTATTGCCCTCTATCCCTGTGAAAAAGAGATCCCTTTGCATGGCAACTTCAGCCTGTAGTGGTAGATTTAATTCTTACCAAAAGTTCAGTCCATTTAATTAGTGGCTAATCATACTCGGGACCTAAAAAGACCTACTCTTGCTGGAAAAAGACTCTCTTTAGAGAAGTGTTGCAAACTCTACTGTACGTGCCTTTTAAACTAGACCATAGAAAGCACTCGGGCATGTTTCTGACTTAAATTGACAGAAGGATGGAGTAGATTGTCCTTTTCCATGTCTTACGACTACCTTTCCCATTACGTTAAGTGCATAAAATTAACAATGAAAACACAATTGCCAACTAGAAAGACATTAGTCAATTGTTCTAATTAATACCTGACAGGCTAATGGTAATTAATTGGTGACTGATTATACAGCTCTTAGGTGTCAAGTCAGTTACTAAATGCTGCATTTAATGCATGAAAAAGGAGTGACTTGTACCTCTATAGCTGATGGTGTGGTAAATTGGTTACATATTAAATTGGATTGTTTTAACTTTGGAGAAGTTGTCAAATGTTCAGCTAATGGTGCCATGCAGTGCCAAGTGAATTCACGTCACCTTCCACTCTCATCACAGCCTTTGAACTGCATGGCAGACTATCTTCCCATCCAGAAAAAAAGCTTTTGTCAACTTGGAGGGGAAATAAAGTGCTCCGAACTTCATCAGGAAGAACCCAAGACCTTTCAAGTGTCTTCAGGAAAAGCTAGAAAGAGATAGCCTCACCAACACTAGAAGAAGAAGCTGCTTAATGATTAAGGTGCTTAGCTGGGAGGTAGGAAACTAAAACTCCTGAAGGAGGAGGAACAAACACTTGAACGTTGGTCTCCAGGAGCTGATCCCTGGACAAAACCAGAGCAAATACCCTTGCCACGGATCCCAAAGAACTGCACATCTAGAGTCAACTCAAACCAATGTTGGCAAAAAGGTAGGGCTGTTCTCTCCTTTTTAGCCATTGGGAACCTACAGCGAGAGAGAGACAAAAACTCAGCTCTTCCAAGTCATTGATTCTCCTCATTTCTAACTAAGATCAGTGAAAACTACCTGTGCTCAACACTTGGACAAAAAATCAAGTCACAGGTGAAAGTCAAACAGCTTATGACAGAGCAAGGAACTTAATCTCTTTCTCTCAATGCCCAAAAGTTTAGCCATTGGGAACCTACAGCGAGAGAGAGACAAAAACTCAGCTCTTCCAAGTCATTGATTCTCCTCATTTCTAACTAAGATCAGTGAAAACTACCTGTGCTCAACACTTGGACAAAAAATCAAGTCACAGGTGAAAGTCAAACAGCTTATGACAGAGCAAGGAACTTAATCTCTTTCTCTCAATGCCCAAAAGCAGACCAATAAAACCACCATCCTTCCTTTCTCTTGGCCATAAAAGAAAGCTATTCCAGGGGGCATCTGAGCACTATGATCTGTCTCCTGTAAAGGTAAAGGAGTTTACAACATAAAGCGGCTAAACTTGTGGGTGAACAAGAAATGGTTCATTAAGTGTCAGTAATTTAAAAGACCAAATGGTTTGTTCTTTAAAAAAAGAACACAAAAAACCCAAGAAAACCCCAAAAAGTAATTTTGTTATTTGACCTTTCATGATCATACAGTGCGTCTGACCTACAAATTAGACCATTCTTCACTTCAGCATGGATCTGGTATTATTCTACATTACTAGGAAATAATGCAATCATGTAAAAATAAAAATGTAAATATGAAAATGTATTTAAAAATGTGTTAGGAATTAGATTTCAACATTTTTTTTTAATATTTCAAAATTCTGCCAAGAAATGCTGGGTTTATGAATGGGGATTTCTCAAAAAAATCCATTTTATAGCAAATTACAAGAATATCTGTTTTTATGCAGAATGAAAACAAATTTCAAAACATCATAACTTCTTCTGAAACCAACTCTGTGATTTCGAAAACCTAACCTATTTTGTCTCAAGTAAGAGACATCACCTAGAATTAGAGGCAGTAAAGCATCAGTTATAAAATTGGTCAAAAATAATCTGACAAAATATTTTTCCATCATAAAATGTCATGTCATTGAAATAAAAGCTTTCTACAAGAATGTGTCAGTTTTGACAACATTTCATTTAAGAACTTGTAAGGAGGGATGTTGATGATGCCAACATGTCCCACTTCCGCATTATCAGACTGGAGTTTCCATTTCTTGTTCTGAAATGGCTTTTCACTCCTTGCCATGCTCTTCCCCCACACAAACTATAATTAGGTCTCCTAAAGAACCAGTCTGATTTTCCAAGTATTAAGTACTCAGCAGTTCCCATTGACATAAATGTGTTTGCCATTTTTGAAAATCAGAATGAGGACAAGTGAGCCAAAGACAAATCTGTTACTACAAATATTAGACGTAAAGGAGTGCAAGCTGGGAGAGAGTTAAGGCACAGATTTTCTGACTTCCCTGCAGCCATGTTGTCCCTAACCCTAACTCCATTTCCACTAAGAAATACAATCCTCCATTAATTCAACTACTGGTGAATTTTTCAGATGATAATCAGACTGGCACTGGCTTCACTTTATGGCTCTGTTATCAATGTTTTGGATGAACTAAGGCAAGATACTTGACCTGTCCATGCCTTGGCTCCTCACCTTTGCCCCTCCTCCCTTACTTGTTCAATTCAGGTTGATGCCTATAACATCAATTTATTCTTAAGGAAGTTTGCCTGTGGCACTCAGCAACAGGTGGGTCCACGGTGTCAGTTGGGATAACCACACAGTACCATCAAACAAATGGTCACACCTTCATTAGAAAACAAGAACAGCAGCAAAAACCCTGGAGATTTTAAATGAGCCACTGTGATGCACAGCTAACTTTAAAAAGCAGCAGATTTTGTCTGTAATTTTCTTCTTGTCTAGGCCAAGTTCAAGTAGTCTGTAAAACTTGTATCTCATTCTGTGTGTGTCTATTGAAAAAAAAAAAAAAAAAAAAAGATCTGATCATAGTTAAGGGATTTCCTCCTGCAGATTGGGGGGAAAACTTACCTGATCTTGAGCTCTGTTGAAATAAAAAATCTTTTTTTGCTCGTGTGTGAAGAGATGAGCTCAACTCAGTGGAGAGTTTTGTATGGGAAAATCACATTTAAGCATTAAAATATGTTCCTTTTCTTTTTGGATCACAAAGTCTGTCTTGCCTATTGACTGGTCCTGCTCCTTGATGCAACCAGTGACTGCCACAGATAAAATAGCAGTAGCTCCCAAGAAGTCCTATAAATCTTCTCAGATCTAAGCAGATGCAGCAAATAAAGAGTGGCGTCTAATGCTAACGTACAAACATAGCTGTACACTGTCTTTCAAAGTGGATGCTTTCATTCTTGGAGAAATGGCAGACTGGTTATACTAAATGGCCCCAGTCTCTGTTAACTTGTAGAAGATGTGGGCAGACAAAACAGAAAGAGCCTGTCTGGCTGAATTACCCGTGTGTTTCACTCCTAGATCTGAGTATAAATTTTCCAGCAGAAATGTTCATGCCTTTTCCAGCTTTTCAGCGTGTGTGTGGGGTGGGGAATGGTTTTTGACCCTACCCTTTTCCTCAGCTACAATTCCCCCACCCTATTTCCCTCTCTCTATTTAGCTAGTGGAAAAGGATTTTTTTTTTTTAAACGCACAATTTGTTAAAAGTTAACACTTCTAAGTTTCAAGAAAGGTTAATCCACTGTAGTTAATAACCAGATCATGAACAACTTGAGGGGCCCTCAACGCTGACGAATTACAGTACTATTTAATTTCTTCTGGACCAGGTTGAATTTTTTGTCTGAGTTTGTAATTTCACATTTTCCCTCCCGTCCTGAAAATGCAATGGCAACTTTTCAAGAAAATATCAACCTATTTGACAACTAGCTTGCATCTTTGGCTCCTCTTCTGGTGCTGACAAGGGAAGCATTTAAAGCCAAACGTTGTCTCATTCCTGCTGGAGTGACCCATGCACCTTGTGG
>NW_005843814.1:2427-6057 GCF_000455745.1 Alligator sinensis | reverse complement strand
ATCTGACAGGAAGATAAATGCTTTGCACAGTCCTTGGCCTTATCAAAGCCTGGATATGATGTTCAATGTCAATCCAAAAATGTTGAATTCCAGTTCCCAGGAGTTTTAAGGTTAGCCTCAAGATGTCCCACCGTGCTTAGTCCCTGATTCAGCAAAGTGCTTAAATGCGAGTGTGTACTTAGCAGGCTTTGCTAATTTATGGCTTTAAAAAAGAGCCCGGGTTAGAGCCTGTCAGAATATTTAATGAAATACAGCTTTGCCTGACCAGAAAAAAGGCTATGCAAGTGAAGGTGTGACTGAAGCATAGACAGAGTTACAGAGACAGGGATAGTTTTATATCTGTATCGCTGAAGTACCACTACTAGATAAATGGTATCTTTGACCTTCAGCATGGACTAGCAAGAGGAGTATATGTCCTCAATATATTTGAATACATTTGTCTTCAGCATACTGAAGACACATTGCTGCTTACTCCCTTTTGACAGGGATTCTTTAAGAACCCATAATAATGATGGTGGTAATACTAACCCTGTCCTGACAGGTAAAAATCAATAGGAAGTTAACTATAAAGTACGTTTTTTAAATAAAGTTGTTTCTTACTTTTGTTGCTCCTAAGATTGAAAGCAACTACATATAATATCTCAAGACTGAAGAAAAAAAAACCCACAATAATTTTACATTGACCTAAACAAGGAGCTTTAAACTTGCTCTGCATCCTTCAGCAGCTGTTGCCATCTGACAGTCATCCATACCAGTAGCTCAGGTGACCTTCACATGGTGACAGCCCTTAAATGAAACTTCCAAGTGATACTTGAGACACCCGGCTCCCATCCTTTAGCCCCAAATCATGCTTTGAGCACAGATCTTAATTCATCACGCCCCACGAAGATGCTGCAATGATTCTTTTGCTGATCTTTACAGTGGGGATTTGTCTAGTTCAACATCCTGGCTGGACGCTGATAATCTATAACCAATGATTTATTTATGCCAGTGATGAATTTTATGGGGAAATTATAACATTTTGCAGACTGATCATCTAGTTTCTCTCCCTATACCTTGGACCCACATTCATAATTACTGCAGGTGCTCACTTAAGCCCTGCCAGTAAGTTTTAACTAATGATAAGCTGATGGCATCACAAGCCTGATCCATTAGCTCCCAATTTCCATGCACCCACTACATAAGGTGTATTCTGATCACCCGTGGGTTCATTTAAAAGGATACCATGCACAAAACATCACATATGCCATGAGGCCATACTCAAAGCTTACTCAAAACCTTACTGAAGGTCACTACTCAACAAACCAACCAAACAAACACAAAACTAATTCTGAAACCTCTGCATCTCACCCCTTCCTGCTGGACCTGTTGCACTTGGTATGTATATATTATTTGGGCACATCTCTTGCCGTAACTAGCATGAGAGACTACAATACCCTATGGGAACATGAAGCAGTTGATCGACAGCTCCCAAAATACATGACAAGGGCTTTGAGAATCAAAAAATTCATTTTTAGAGTTCAGTCTCCCACCCCCTGCAAAATGGGGTCACAGAAAGGAAACTGTCACAGAAAGGAAACTATTTTCCAGCCAGTTCTGTAAATCACCATGCTCCCCTCATTTTGCCTCCTCAAATAAGCAACCAGTTTTAACTGCTGTGCATTGATCTATTGCACATCTAGTCCATTATCTCTTAGCTGCTCATTTATGGATGGAAATATTTTAAGGCCCCTCTTCCTCCTCCCCACCCCCACCCCCAACCCTCAAAAAACTAACAAACACATAATTAACTTTGCTCTTGGCCCAACTGCAAGACTGAGTGTGAGGTTTACAAGGTAAATTCTTTAAAAACATAGGATTTTTATGGAAACTTGGACACAGCCTTTGCTAATGTGAATGGCACTGCTACTCTTTTCAGCAAGAAGTAGCACTGATCTAGTAAGGCTGTGTGAAGGTTTGGGTGCTGATTCAATTCGGAGGAGATTCGGCCCAATTCCTGGAAGTCCTGGAATCCAAAAGATTTCCTTAGGGACTCAGATAGGTACCACAAGACTAGTGCTGTTTTAAGCAGCACCTTAAAATGCAAGATGCAAAAAGGAGGTGGGATGATCCCTGTGCTCACCATTCATTACATGTTGAAATGCTGTGCTGTAGCTGGGGGACACAAAGAACAGGGAACTGAGATCTGCGTGGAGATTGCCCACAGTGGGTTTTACAGCAGGGTCTCTGTGCCTCCATTTAGGTTTTTCATTGTCCTTCTTAAGGGTCCAGTTCTACGCAGAGATTTGTACAGGAAAGCAAGGATTTGAAAATCAACTTCATGGCTTGAAAGCTGGTTGTTTTTTGGAAAAACAACAGTCATTCAGCAAAACACGCTATGAGTTTTACACATTCTGCTGTGAACATAAAGCCTTCCCCAATAAAGCGGTCAATATACTCATAGCTGAATAGTTTGCCTTCTATTGTATCTTAAGATTTTCAAAGTAGCAGATTCTCCACTTCAAAAAAACCAACACTTCACAGTCACTCGTGCACACGTTTATCTTGAATTCAGTCATGCAGAGGAACTGAAAGTGTTTGCAAAATTGGGCCTAAGGCTCACTAGTGAACTCAGAGGGGGAAAAAATAATTATCCTGGTGTCAGATCTCTCCCTCAAGGCTTGGTGAACCTCAGGAGACCCACATTGCTATGGCAGAGAAGGGGAAGTGTGCACATCCTATACTAGATCACCAGCCCCAGATCCTGATTACATTCAGCAGACTAAATATTGAGCATGTGAATATATATATATATATATTAAATCAAGGTATTCTTTTATTGTTGCAGTCTCTAAGAAACCCAGAGACCTGAGTCTGTCAAGTTAAGGAATTTAAGTCGCTATCCACAGGGCTTGCAGCCTGATCTCATGCTATCAGGTACTGAAGCTAAGATTGCAATCTACCCACCTGGTAATATTAAATTGGATAAACTTCCACTGCAGGCAGCTTAATATACAGCTTGAAGGTGACAACGACTAGTCACAACACATACAAAAACAACAACCTGTAGGGAGAATTTGTTTAAAAGATGAAAATCTCCTTCCCAGCCTTTCCCCTCCCATCTGAGACTGCACAGGCAAATCTGAAGTCCACCACATTTGACTAGGTTATTTTAATCATCATCTTTGGTTGGCTCCCTTTTCCAATCTGACCTGGAAAATAGCAAGCAAGGTTTGACAGCCTCTCTGTACCAGTATAAGAGGACCAAGTGAAATGGTTTCACGGGGGACTCCAGATTGCTATATACCCTGGCTGGCTCTTCCATGAAATGTCCAGGAGAATCACAGTTATCAAATCTCTCAGGGGGCCTTGACAAAACAGCATTGGTTAGGGAATAAAGCTACCACAAAGTGATGTCAAGACTTCCAATCTCTCTGTTGAGGTTAATATGGCCAGAAGAAGGTTACTTTAAACTTACTTGCAAAAAGCAATTTCCCATTTTCTTGCCCCTTTGTTTTCCAACAGGTTGTATTGTTACAAAAGCATCTCTACTTAACACACAGCATCAGTGATTAATGTGTGGTAACCAGGTTTAATGCACAGCAGAAATGATGGATATAGAGTGGTAGCTTGCTTAATATAGTGCCAATA
>NW_005843814.1:1265-1853 GCF_000455745.1 Alligator sinensis | reverse complement strand
CAGATGGCCAGGAATCAAACACCCTCATTGTGCGATAAAGCAGGGTAAAAATATTGACAGAGGGCACTAAGGAAGAGCCAAGCATGACTATCAGCCCATCACTGAAGGCAGGGTAGCTCTTCTCTAGAAACTTTTGTCACAGTTACCTCCCACTGAGATACAGCCAGGCTCAGGGCAATTCTTTAATAGTGAAGGGTAACACCACCAAAGCTCAGGCATGAAAGGAAGGCCCTAATACAATAAAAGTGGGGGGAGGATTGATTCAAGGGGAAAGTGAAGTGCCAGACCCCTAAATTAATATTCTTCCCCTTCTTAGAAGTGCCCAGCACTTTTAGGAAAGGATCCTTCAAGGTGCCCGTCTTTCTCACTAAGCAGCGCAGGACAGATCCTGCATCCCCGACTCCCATTGGTCCTAGCATGTACTATAAGCAGGCTAACACTTTGCGGGAGTCACTCATCCAAGTGTAAAATCAGTCCCAGCTAGCTAAAAAATCCCATCCAAGGATTTGCTCACATCTAAGATGGAACATGCCTGCCTTCCACAAAATAACCACCAGGCCAGTGGTGAGGGCATTTATCTATGTTGTA
>NW_005843814.1:0-1101 GCF_000455745.1 Alligator sinensis | reverse complement strand
GTGTGTTCCTGCAAAAAATTCTGTTTTAATGAACTGGAATTTATTCCTGAAAACAATCCTTCCAAAATCCCTAACTAGCTCTAATGATCACCCAGCTGAAGTCAGACATGATTAGTTTGTGGCTTCTTTCAGCCTTCAACTGAGCATGCCTACATCTATTCTTGTTGTTGATGTTTTTAATCACATCCATATTAGTGATGGGACTAGGGCAAATCTGTGGACAGCAGGAAAACAAATGTAAAGTAAATGTGCACTTCTATAAAAATCTTTTAAAGCCATCATCAAAATAATATGCTCTATTACTTATATCCAAAGTTCCAAATCCATATTTCGTGCAACTTCCAATTACTCTTCTAACACAGTATTTATTAATTTAAAAGCAGGGATATGTTTTTATCATCAATTTTGACTAAAACAGATGGCGAGCAGAGTTGTCATTCCCAATAACAGATTAACTCTTTGCAGGCTTCTCATTCTTTTGAGGCTGTTTAGAGATTTCCTATTAGGCCTGTGCGAATAGGGAACTATTCGATTCGGATTCAGCCAGTTTGGATGCCAGAGTTTCAATTCAGATATCTGAATTATTTTTCCAATTCGATTTGGCCGCATCGCTTCGAAAGATCCAGACACGATTTGGAGATTCGGCCATAGAGTATAATGGGGAATCAATGAAATGACTATAACTTTATTGTCTTTTAGCCGATTTAGTTGAAACCTGCCAAGGTGGTAGACTATTCTGGGAGCATGAGGCATTCCAAGCTTCAAGGTGATAGGTGCAGGCGTTTATGGGAAACTGCACCTCAAATTGCTGAAAGCAAAAGTCATGTCCGTGTGTGTGTTAAGCCACAGTGGGGTGAAAACTGCAGGGATGGTAGCTTTTGCTTAGGCCACAAAGCCTGCCAAGTTTCAAGGAGATAGGTGCAGGGGAAGATAGGCTCTGGGGCCCTGCACCTTTGGCCACAAGCAGGCAAAACTCGTGACATGGGTGCCGTCTCCCAGTCTCTCAGTCCTGATCCTCAACGGGAATTTACAACCCACTTTTCACACAGACCTATGAACTTCACTTCAGTAACCTCCTAGATATAGAAACGCATGGACTGG
>NW_005843813.1:39687-42848 GCF_000455745.1 Alligator sinensis | reverse complement strand
AAAGGGAAAAGATGTACTAATGGGAAATTTTTACTCCCAGGCACAGTGTGCAGAGTACATTACATGGAGAAAATAAGGCTAGAGATATATTAGTAGACTCTACCGGACTGCAGTTTAATCCAAAATGTAAGCAACATGCAAGAATGGAACAGTAGTGGAACTGGCATGAAACTGTAGAGAGAGTGTAATTGAGGACAGAAAGGCAGGGAAAAATCAGATGTCATAATCATAAAACTCAGGAGGTTTAATTAAAAAAAAGAACACCACCAAAAAACAAGGCTTTCTTAACTGAAGTGTACACACTATGTATTATAGATGTAATGTGCCCCTTTCCCAAAATAAGCTACTGAAATGAATAGTTTATACAAGGTAGCAGAGATTTTTAAAGATGACCAGAAGATCTGAATGCCCAGTAAAAATGAATGGGAAGTGGTCACCCAAATCCCTTAGGCAGCTATAAAAATAGACACTCTCTGCATTAATAATGGTTCTTAACATTTTTAAACTCAAGGAACCACTTGTTAGACTAAGGCACTCCTCAGAAAATGTCAGCTCTTAGCTTTCACTCTTGTATGACTATGGAAAAATAATAGAGCAATTCTTCTGTTGCAAAGAGCTTAGAAAGACCACAGTAGGTCAGAATGTTTTTGACCCTCTGGATTCCAATTTGAAATCTCTGAATTTATCTTGTGAACCACGTATGGTATGTAGCAGGGCGAGGGGACTGGGGAAGGAGAACACTCTGCTCATCCCCTCTCCCTTACCTGGGGTCTGGCAAAAAGCCCCAGCAGCTCCGGGCAAGACATCCAGAATGCTAACCCCAGTGCCACAAGAAATGCAGCCTGGGTGCTGCAAACTGGAAGTCCCCGCCAAGAAATGGCAGCTAGTGGAGAGTGCCCCAGCCGGCACGCTGAGCTCTGGGGATCCCAGGGCCCCAGAAGAAAGGAGTCTCGGCACCACTCACTCTAGGTGGGTCCTCTGCCCACAGGGGGCACAAGCCACAGCTGGGAGGTGAGTCCCATCACTGATTGGCTGGACAAGCCCCATAGTCAAGTCAAAGGCATGCCAGAATTGACAAGAGGGGTTCTTGGATGCTAGATGAGCACAAACACACCAGAAGAGGTTGAGAGGCAGCCGGACTGCCCACATTTCTTTATTTTCATGATAGACAGATTGTTGGAGATTCCAGGCATGAGGTCTGGGAGATATTGTTAGTACGCTCCAAGGCTGGCATAACAATCAAAAGGCAATTGATGCAGCAATGGGATCCTGGGTCCACTGGGACCACAGAACCGTACGGAGGCCGGTGGTGGGAGCATAGGAGTGGAGGAGCTCCCAATCTGGACGCCATCAGGGTCCCACCAAATGGCACTCAGGAGCACAGTAACTGATAATGGACGGCCCTAACTCAGCGAGCATTGTCTCCTGCTGCAGCAGAATCCTTTAATTTTTCCATCAAGCCATGGTGGGCAAATGCCTCAGCTAGGAATGGTCCTCCCCAGCATGGGCAACTGGAGTAACAACCAGGCCAGAGGGTAGGCATTGTCACAAGGTGCTTGCACACATAATAGTGCTAGCATTGTGTGAAACCCTGAGGTACTCTTAAACTCTCGCAGCACTCCAAGGTGTCATGGCACCCTGGTTGAGAACCATTGCTCCGCACTGTATTTTTTTAATATACTTTAATTCACTTGCCATGCCACCAATGGCACCTTTTGCCCTAGTCTTCCCTACTTGGAATATGAGTGCAATAATGCTAGAGGTCAGCCTGACTTTTTAAACCTCTGATGTTTTGAATGCTGTTTCTAAATAGGTGATACTACCCAGTATCTATAAAGCTTCAATAGGCTATTCAGTGTCTGAGTTCCTACCAGGTCTCTCCCCAATTCCCTCATGCTCTTCTGTGCATCTCTAAATTGGAATGATAAAGTCAGATCATCAGCTAATAGAAACAGGCCAAACTCCATTTAGGCTCATGAACAGTGCCTATTCACACTTCAGTACTTACCTTCATGTCTTGTAGCACATTAATGGATACTACTGAAATCACAGATTACATATAATTCTATATAACATACACTTGACCATTGTATGTTGCAGTATCTCGTCCACTGGGGTTACTTTGTACCATATAAGCAGTGGTGATGCGTAGGGGGTGCACGGGGGTGCACGTACACCCCTGAGAACACTGGTGCACCCCTTTACAGGCCTTGCTCTCCGCTTAGGCAACAAGCAGGGGGGCAGGTGGGAGTGCCGGTGCCCCCCCCATGAGCGCTGGCCATGGAACAGGAGTGCCAAATGAAGTACAATGGCCACTTCCAGGAGTGCCGCGGCCACTTCCAGGAGCACCATGGTTGCTTCCTGGTCAGCACAATTGACCGCAGGGGGACCCTCCCCCACAGTTGGCGAGATTGGCCATGGGCCTCCCCCCAGTCACTGACTGCTCATGGAGGGACACGTACCCCCCCGACTAAGGTGGCACCAGTTGCCCATGTGTATAAGTACACTGTCAAAAAGCCTGAGGCTGAGTTGATACAGTCTTCGTTAGTTTAAATTGTATAGATTGAACCAATAAGCAAATGAACAGACACTCACTTTTGATTCCAGAAATGCAGCCACGTGCCTGCAGTGGCTCAGGCCAGAAGTCAGGGGCATTAAAGCAAGCCTCTGTGCTTGGCTGAAGCAGACAGCTTGGACCAAGGCTAACTCACCCATCTTGCGGGGGGGCGAAAGCGGGGGGAGGGGGCAGGTATGTGGGGAAGGTGCAAAGCATCCTGGGGGACTGTGACTTAACTTGAATGTGGAGGGGATCTGGAATAGCAATTCAAGAAACTTATTTAACTTAAATCAGTCAAGTCTGATACTACATCCATCCAGGTCTGTCTTACATCGGTTTTGGCCATTTTGAAAGTGGTTTTTGTGCATTGAACTTCTGTTGTGCTACAGATTTGAACTGGTTTCTGATCACTTGTACTGGTCTATGTGTAATTTCTGTCCCTAGCCCTGGAGATAACCAAAAATATGTTTCCCTTTCATAGGTGAGCTCTGCAGGCACAAATATGGTATGTCCCATGCCAGCTGTCATTTCATCACTAATATGAGGCAAAAAAGGGTGTGTGTTAAGAGTATACCAATGGGCAAGATATATGAGGGGGGAAAAC
>NW_005843813.1:27630-38733 GCF_000455745.1 Alligator sinensis | reverse complement strand
CTTCCTAGTTTTAGTCTCTCTTTAAATCAAGATATCCAATTTGTGTCCTTCAAATTCCCCAGTCTCTTTGTTCTTTGCCTGGCATGAATAAGGCAAACTATCTGAGCTTTTCTTTTACAGGTAACTAAAATGATACCTGGACATTATGTATTGTGATAATGGGAGCCAAAAAACCCCCTTAGATGGAGAAGCAGGCGCTGCGTGGGTTCCAGGGCCCTGAGGATCTTAATGGTCCTAGAGGCAGTGAACTGAAAATGGAGAATGAATGTAGGTAAGAGGAAAAAAGATTTACTTGAGTTCTGATACACTTTGTGCTGGCCTCCCTAACTCCATGTCCTTTAAAGAAGAGAATGGTATATTATGAGCTAGCTTTTGGCTCTGATGGGTCCATAGACTGTAGAACAGGGCTTGAGTCAAGTCTCCCACAGCTTTTACACTGGCCACACTGCAACAACTTAGATGGAATTGGTCCTGTTTTGCATCACTGTAATAAGAATTTCTCTAATTTATAGTATATCTCCCTGCCAACCTGTTTCTCTCTTCCTTGTCATCCCTCTGCTTAGACCAGCTGCCCTGCTTTGTACTAGAGTACACCTGCTCTCTTTCAGATGCCATCTTAATATCCATGTTTTTAAAGAAGGCTTCAGGCTGAGGACAAGACCTCTTCTTTTTCCCTTTGAACTATTTGTCTCAGGTTGTAGGGCATGAATACTCTTCTGTACATGTTTATAAACTGTGATACACACCTACGGTGCTCTCTAAATTGCATAGACCAGTTCATGTCATTCAAAATACCAGTGTGTTGCATGCCTTTCCTTTCTTCACTGAGAGACATGCCACATGTCACACAACGCTCTTGGTGGACCCCTCTTACAGTTTGTCTGAGCCATTTCCCATCTGTGCCTCCACACAGGCTGTCCTGAAATATGATGCAGAAAATTTTAGTCTTCTATTTAGTGATAAAACGTATGGGGTTATGTTTAAATGAATTAAATGAAGGCTTTTGCCCAGAAACCACTCTGTATGCTGGGTAGAATAATACACAGAATGAATATAATATTCATTCTTTGATTAGCGGTAGTAATAGCTCCGACTATGTTATAAATATATATATATTTCTGAGTGCTGGATCTCTGAATGAACTGCAAGGTCTGTAACACAGTAGGTCATTCAGATGCACATTTTTTTATGTATTCTTCCCCCATCAAGCACATATGTACACTCAAGGAACATGCATTGGTGTTACTTTTGAGCAGAACCATGTGAACATCAGGTATATAGGATACGAACTGGTTGACATGGGGAAAAATCCCATCAAGTCTGGTGCTTCACTCAGGATTCTTCTTCAAATGTCTGGTAGCGTGATAGCCACCAATGGGTCCTTTAACCTCTCTTCTCCAGGCAGCCTGTACCTCCTGAATAGGCCTTATAGCTTCACAGGGTATGAAACACTTCCCTCCAGGGCTTTGTTTCCCCACCCTGCTGTACTTACCTATGCAAGGGGAGGTCCAGGGGACCATTAAGTCCTTTTGCAGTTTTCCTTCCTCTTCAAGAGCAGCACTGGATCCTGCTACCCCTGTGTTGTGGCTTTCTAATTAGAGTATGACCCAAGCCTTTTTCCCTGATTATTTGGTGGTTTCAAATTTACTTTCTGTCCACCACAAATTGGCACCCTTTCTCATTGGGTCTATTAGTTTTTCAACAATTTATCACAGGTATTGTGAAATCCTGGAGCTTGGTGAGAAACCTACTTCCATTTCCACACGAGCTGCTAGCTGCCAACCATACTTTCATGAACTCATGTCAACAGACAATCTAATAGTTCTCTCCAATTCTTGTTTCCAGGGTCCATCCTAATGTAGCATCCTGGAGCAGCTAACCTTGAATTAAAACATTTACTAACCTCTCTACAATGTACACAGTGGCCATGTCCACACGAGGGAAAAAGAGAAATTGCAGGCAGGCTGCAGCAGAGCTATACTGGGGATGGGACAAGGGCTGCAGCCGCAAAGAGGGCAAAGCTACCAGGAGCAGTGCAGTCACACAATCACACCCCATTTCAACAGTGTGGCTCGCCTACTGGTGGCTCCAGTACCCCATGGCCTCAGATGGCTGGGTCCCCTATAGAGCCTGAGCTGTATGGGGTGCCAGGAAAGGGGTCCCTGCTCCCTTTCCTTTCCCTTGGGTTTTCCCCATAGATCAGGGGAGCTCCATTTGCTGGGAGTGGCTATGGGCAGGGGGAGGGGGTGAGGGAAGGCTGTGCTGGGATGGGCCAGGGATAGCAGCTAATGTGGGCAGTCCCTGCTTCCAGTGCCTGCTCTCAGGCAGCAGGACAGGAGTGGCCTGGAGCACTCTCCCACCCCAGGTCCTATGGGGAAAGTGGCAGTGGTGGACGGGTCCCCACTTCATGTGGCCAGAGGCAAACCCTGTTAGAGAGGGGGAGGTAGAATAGGAGGGGAAGGGAGGAGCCACTGGGCACCGGAGAGGAGAGGGTACCCAGAGTGCAGTGGTGGGGGAGTCAGACCTGCTTTAGGGACTCAAAAAAATCCCTGGTAGTTACTGTTGTGGTCAGGCATGCTCCAATCATCCCTGCAGCCCCAGTCACATCTTCTACCCCCACTTTTTTTAAATCCTAGATATGCTCATCAAGGCTACTATGTGTGCAGTTGCAGTGGTTCCCAAGTGACAAGCAGAGTATCCATATGTGTGTGGCACTGTGCATAGGCAAGTCTACCCTGCATTTCAGCTCAGCTAACTAGCCTGCCTGTGATGCCACATTTACATGGCTACACTGGTTCTGTTTCAGTAGCAATTAAGCCTGGCTTGTTGAAGCAGGGCACCAGGAGGGTGGCGGGCACCTGCAGTAGAGCCTAAAGCATTGGATGAGGTGGAACAGGAGGGAAGCGGTAGAGTGCATTGCCTAGAGTCTGCAGGAGAGTGGTTTTGTTTGATCTTTTGCCCAAGTCTTATATTACAGAATAAAATTGTGCTCAAAAAGGAGCATTAGCATAGCAGCGAGTCCTTCTACGACTGAGGAAATGTGTCAGCTACCTTACAGGCAGGCAGACAGTCTTTATGCCAATATAAGAACAGTAATAATTAGAGAAGGACTTGATAAATTTATGCCATTAACTGCCATTACATTCTAACAGCAATTAAACAAACCAGTGTGGAGAAAAGTTTTCTGGTAGTTAAGAGCTCTTTAATCCAATGGCATAAGATCTAATGCCTGCAAGCTGAAACTAGACAGATTCTGATTGGAAGTAAGGTCTACATTTTTTAAATGAGGGTAATTTAATCTTTGGAACAACTTACTTGAGGGTATCATGAATTCTGTTTTACTTAAGGACTTAAAATCAGCTTGAAGGTCTTTCTGAATCACATATTCTAGCTCAATCAGTACAGATTTTTTAGATAAATTCTATTTCTGTATCTTGTATACAGGCTAGAAAGATGATTGTAGTAATTTCTTGTGTCCTTAAAGTTGGTAACTTTTTAGGACAGATGATATCTTTTATTTTATATTTGCTCATCACCCAGTACTGTATAGTCTCTTTAATAATCTAGATTAAAAATAATAGTAAAACCAACCAACCTGTAATATGCATGTGTGAGGTACACACACATACACAGCATTATGATAAATATATGTATAAGGGCCTTGATTGTCCTGCAGAGATAAGGGCCAAAACCACTGGTGTTCAACAATAAGAAGTTGATTGTATTCTGACTGTGTGAACCATATTTAACATATATGAGCATTTTTTGTACTTTATATAAATAACTGTATTTGTGCTACTATTAAACTTAAAACTGCACAGCAAGATCTTCAAAATGTATCCTTTAATATTCCCTTACTATCCTTGGTTTCTTCTGGATCAATTGCAAAAAAACAGCAGAGATGCAGTTCTAGTAGCTCAGCTGGAAATAAAGCAGCTGGTATAGCATGCTTTAAAATCCCGAGGCTCCTGTTTTACTTTTGTATGAAAGAGGAAGGGAAAAAAGCAGAGAAAAATAAAACTTGCAGATCACTTTAATCGACATCAAGATGATTAGGTATGGAGTGTAAGGTATTTATATCCCTGTTTATCCAACACTTCAGTAATGGCTATCGATCTCCAGAAACAGGATAGTCAGAGCTTTAATACAATACATTGATTTAAGTGGTTCTGGGAATCACCTCTTTTCTGTTGACCCATTCAGTCTGCCAGTACATCCCCAGCTGCCTCTCCATCTTGCTCTCTGCAGGTTTTTCCTCACTGGCTGTTTCAATCCAAATTCCCCTTGACCTTATTCTCTCTCTGTAGTTGTTTTTTTTTTCCCCAGCCTCCCTCCACTCCTCTCCCATATTTTTCTCCCTTGCCCTTCAGTGTACATGATTACATTTTCATGTACTTTGTCTCTCATCATATGCAAGGACTGCAATATACAAAACAATTTATTCTGTCTACTGTGAGGAGAGACCCTCACAGTAGCTTTGCAGCCTGTCTGGCTGAGCACTTCCATTTGCAGTGTAATAAAAGCCTAAGTGACCTGTCTACGGATGAAATAGATTAGCCTACAGATCATTCAGAAACCTAACTTGACAGGCTCTAAAGGTACAAAGTCATCCTTTAGCTGCTAGAGCAGGAACTCGGAAGAAATCCTACCAAGGAAGGTATACTTTCCTCTTTTAATACTTTCACATAATTAACATAAGTGTTTAAATATGTGGGCTGTTCAGTGGAGTACCAGGTCAGAATGGAAACATTTGGGTCTACAACAATGACACTTTACAGGCATAGACACACAAAATTAGAACTGTGTGTAACACCTGCTAACCTACTTCATCCTGTTTTGATGAATTAAGTGTTCCCAGGGTACTGGCCTGCAGGGTGCAACACACACAAGAAAAAGAAATGACATGTGTCCTTACATGTCCTCCAGGCAGATAAGTTATCACCAAGGCTTTATACTATGTTGACTTCCTAGTACCATCTCCCCAGGGATCAGGGGCAGCAGCTGAACGAGTGGAATACCCTCTACTATTATACCATGTGCACACACATGTATGTCACCTTAATGATAAGTTTATGTAGTTTATAGGGCATGTAGTAAATGCCTATTAGTCAGTTTAGGCCAGAATTAACAATTGACTAGAAATCCGAGCAATTGAAACCTAAAAGATTTTAGACAACTAATCAGAAACTGAGGGCACTAAAGGTTCACCACTGGTATGGAAAGTCCTAGAAACGGAGGGCACTAAGACTTCACTGCAGAGGAAAATTCCGCTTGGTGGCTAAAATCTTCCCACCAAGAAATTTTCCATGACATAATATCCGAGCCCAAATATGGGAGTAGTGACAAGTTTGGGAAGGAGGGACTCATGATGGCAACTCACCCACTATATAAACCGTAACCTACTGTTCCAATTTGGAGGTAACCTCACTTGCAGAACAAGAATTGCAAGTGTAGGCCGGATCAGACTGATCACCTGAACCACTCTCTCCGTGAACACGAATCTCTCAGTTCACGCTGAAGCCGCAGAGCGCCCGAGTGGGACCAAAGGAAGGGGACTTAGTCCTATCAGTATTGAGGCCAGCCCATTGAGCCATACTACTGAGGCCAGCCCACTGAACCGTACTACTGAGGCCAGCCCATTAAATCATACTACTGAGGAATGAAACCATATCTAGGTGTTTGGCTTCTTGGAATCGTAGGATTGTAAGTATACTATAGTAATAACTTTTCTGGTTCAAATTATATAGTTAGCTGTAATTGTAATTGTTTAAGGAAGTGCATTTAGAGTATTGTTCTTTATATATATAGTTATCGTGTTTTTGATGTTTATGGTATTTCTTGAAGTAAGCAATGTTATATGTTTAGTAAGGAATTTTAAAATAAATTGTGTCGTATAAAATAAGTGTGTAATCATTGTGAAATCGTGCAATTAGCTGAAAATTCCCCAGCCAGTGCATCAAAGGAATCAGTAAGTTGTGTGGGATCTTCTCTATTCCATAACCCACTAGAGAACATGGCATCACAAACAGGATGTGCTGGTTGTCCACTTAAAAATGGGGTGAATGTGTTGCAGCATTGCACGTTCCACAATGATAATGAGGGTACTTGGAAAGTAAGCATAAAAGATTTTAAAAATGAGGATGAAAGAATCACGTATAATTTTGTGTTTACGCAAGATGGTTTGAAGTGTTGTTTAGGAGGCATTCAGAAAGTATACAGTCCACAAGATTGGACCGTAGAAAATAAGGAAGTAAAACCAGAAATAAAGGTGTGTAGGAAGAAGGAAAGCAAAAAAAGATGAAGGAGGGCTCCGAGAAACAATGCGGAGAGTGTTAGGAAAGGGAGTATATAATCGGTTGGAGCTGCCGTTAGCAAGGGAAATAACACACTCAGTGGCCAGGGAAGTAGTAAGAGAGTTAGAAGTAAGTTGGAAGCATGCATGAGGAGGTCCTTTGAAGAAACCTAATTATCCGTCCCTCTTAGGAGAGGCGACTTGGGGGATTATTCGGTTACTGCATGAGGTAGAAACTTTAGTGGCTGAAAATAATGCCCTAAAAATGGCCACGAATCTAATTGAAGTAAATAAAAAAGGAGAACAGGAGGAGAAGCCAAGTAAAATATCCGTGCAATCTACTGCACCTCCTCCGATTACTCCACCCCCGTATGGTGAAGTTACAGCAGAAGTAAAAGAATTGCAAGAAAGCTATGAGGTAGGAGAGGTAGCCGGAGATAAAGAAAACCCCATACCGGAGGCCTGTCCTATAGTAACTACCACTTGGAAGCAACAAGGGATGAATCCTGCAGTTAGGCAGAATACCTGTTGAGAAAGGAGCAGAGAAGAGAGAGAGGAGATAGCAAGGAGAACGGCACGACGTACCAATAAAAATTGTTACGTCTGGCTGGGAAGGATAATAGAGGAGGAACATGAAATAGGAATGCTGTTGAGCCAGGAAGAGACCATTCCATTGCTGAGACATTCAGGATGGGGTAAAGTGGCAATCCTCATAAACACCATGAATATAATCCCGGGATGGACATATCCCATATCTTTAGCTGGATCAATTGCCACTGGAGTTAAAAACCACCTGGGAGCTCTAACTTTCCCCAAAATCTAGAGGGAGGCATAAATAACGTCAGGTACATAATATGGGGAATTAGCTTTGCCCACTGGATAGCTCCCCCAAACACCCTGACGACAGCACAACAAAGTATAAGAAATGATTGTTTGTTTGTTACCACTCCTGAACAAGTGCCATGTCATAGGATGGCATTAGAGGTAGCAGCAAACATAATAAAAGCCCCAAGAATTAAAGCATGGTTACTGCTACCGGTGGGGCAGACACCCTGGGAGGTAACTGACCAAATAGGAACCATAGTGCAGGAGGAAGAAACCAAGAAAAAGCCCAAAGTATATGTAACTGAAAAGGGTACAAGTAAATCTATCCCAACTAGAGAGGATAAGGCAGTGTTTGGATACCTGTTAAGTAAAGGGTTTGAAAGGGAGAAATTAAGGAAAAATACACTGAAGGAAAATAAGCAATTGGCCATAAACCATGGGTGGAAACCTTGGAAAGAATGGGCCACTGAAAAACAAAACCATCCAAAAAACGAGCTACAGGGGGAGAACCAATAAAACGTGATCCCTTCCCCGAGACAGCTGAAATTATGCCAGAACAACAAGATTCCCGTCCTTATGTGACCCTAGAATGTGTGAATCCCGAAGATTTAAAATTAGAAGAAGTAACCTTCCTAATTGATACAGGGGCACAAGTTAATATGATAAGAAAGACAAAATCAAATCTGGTCATACCAAAAAGTGAAGAAATTATGATTACAGGAGTGAATGGGAAACACACTAAACATCAGGTTGGAACTATAATAATAACAGGAGGAAAAGAAATAGAAGTATTAATTGGCTCCAAGAATATATTAGGAATAAGCTGCATAAGGCATGATTCTCACATAAAAGAAATGTTAAAGGAAATGTTACCAATTGAAGTTTCAAAGGAGGAACTCCACAAACTTAAACTAAAAAGCAACGTTCCCCCTATGACAAAAAAGGTGTGCGCCTACCAAATTAAGGACTCGTTATTAATGCCAACCCAAGTATTAATAAAGGAGTTAATCAATGAGGGAGCTACTGAATTAACTACTCCAGGCAAGTATGTCAGTCCTGCCTGGACCATAGAAAAAGGCAACAGGAAGGTCAGATTACTAGTAGATTACCGAGAAGTAAGCTCAAAGATAGAAGATGTGAGTATCATGCAAAATCATACAGCCCAAGAAATATTGTATTCCATTAGAAGCTCCCATGGGGAGCAAGTATTGATCTGAAAAACATGTTCTTCTCAATTCCTATGCGTGATGAAGAAGGTTTATTAAATATGAACCTTGATGGGAACACATACCGGTGGAAAGTATGTCCACAGGGTTATAAAAATTCCCCAGCCATAGCGAATAGTTGCATAAACAAAACTCTTATTAATTTTCAGGCCGACACAAGTTACATAGCCAAGGGAATAAGAATCTGGCAATATGTAGATGACATATTAATAACCTGCCCCATTGAGAAACAGGTCAATGAAACTCTAAAGCTGTTAATTAAGGATTTAACTCAGGAAGGCTGGGAGGTAAATCCAGACAAAACCAAACTAGCAGCTGCAACTTTTACCTTCTTGGGGAGAACAATAAATGAAAAGGAAATAACCCCAGAAGATACATGGGTGACGGCTTTAAAGAAAGCAACTGAAACTACCCCAAAGACTATAACTGAAATGCAGGCAATATTAGGGATTATCAATTGGTTAAGAGATTGGATTGAAAATGCTCCAGTGCAAACCAAGGCTATCAGAGCAGCCATAAAAAATAAGAGCTGGTCAGCAGCAGCCCAAAGCCAAGTAGAGAGAATAGTAGCAGGTTTAAGTTCCAGGAAATTACATCAGATACATAATCAAATACTGATGGAACTATACGTCAGGACAGGCATAGCTTGGGTAAGTGGAAAAGCAGTCCGAGGAAAAAATGTAATAGACTTGTGGAGTCTTATGCTTAAAGGACCTGAAACTAGGTATTGGACTTTAGGTAAAGTGTTACTTGGGTTACACTATTGTTATAAAAGGTACAGCCGAGAGTTAACGGAGAATGCAAAAGTCCATCATCCTGCAGGGGGAGAACCCGTAACCCCTAATACTCCAGCTGCAGATTTTGAAGGAAATCACAGCACTTGGGTAAAATCAGCCTCTAGACTAATGCAAAATTGAGGGAAAATTGGCAGGGACATAGAACCCCGAATGACAGTCAAAGAATAATGCCACAGTGGGCACATGATGGAAGCATGTTTATGGAAGGATGGGGATTTAGCGATGGTTCAACCAAGGATGGGCATAAATTTGGTTGGAAATGTACCAGGTGTCAGGTAACCCACCTAACCAATGAAGTCAACAAATGTAGTGCCCAGGTATTAGAATTAAGAGGAATGCAAGCATTGATACAACATTGTATGATATATCACGGTTCAGAAATCTGGGAGTTAGTAACGGATAGTATGTACATCTGGCAGGTATTAACGAAGGGAGCCAACCCGGTAGCGCACTTAGAAATTTGGGAAAGTATTTTTAAAATGTTAACTACACATAGAATCCCAACATTTGTTACCCACACCAAAAGCCATACTAAAAGTACTAACCCACACCATGCAGCTTTAGATAAGGAAGTACAAAATTTTAGCCTAGAAAAGAACCAAGAAGTTGAGCTAGAACCGTACCTTACATGGCTGCATGAATACAGTGGACACTGGCGTCAGGAATGGGAAAACCGAATATTAAAAACCAATAGATGGGGTCCAATGAACGGCTGGAATCTAAGGAAAAGGATTAGACAACAGTGTGAAGTATGTAATCAATTTAAAGTTTTGCTCAAAAATCATTATGCATATAACTATCTTAAAAACCAGTATTTTAATCTAAGCGAAACATGGCAAGTGGACCTTATGGGACCATTAACAGATGCAAAAAGGTTCCCAAGTGGACTAGTGGTAGTGGACATGGGAACAAGAATGCTTAACCGTGTTCCGTTGAAACATACCACGGCTAATGATGTTGTAAAAGCCTTAGAAAGGATTAGTAGTTCATGGAAAATCCCAAAGCAAATTGCTACGGATGGTGGTCCGCCATTTCAAAGTAAATGATTTACTGACTGGCGCCAAATTAATAATATGGAACACCATGTACACACTCTGTACCATCCACAATCAGATGGGGTTGTGGAAAGACACATTGGCATTTTGAAAACACAATTAAAAACAAATTTAAAATCAACCTCTTTTAAAAACTGACCAAGGCTTTATACTATGTTGACTTCCTAGTACCGTCTCCCCAGGGATCAGGGGCAGCAGCTGAACGAGTGGAATACCCTCTACTATTATGGCATGTGCACACACATGTACAAACACACACACAGATTTCTATCAGGCGAGTTGCTTTTGACTTTGCCACCCCCCGTCTCAGCAATTACGCACTTGGGCACCATTGCCTGTAGGAGACTCCCAGCATTCAGCTAGACAGCGACAAGATTTGGAGGAGCTTCATTCAAAGCAGCATCACGGCCACTTGCTTCTCTCCCAGTCCTGGTCCCCCCACACCGTTCCCTGCACCAGAAATGGAGGGGAAGCCCCCTGCGCCTCTGGCACTGCCCAAGTGTGGCGCAGCCTGCTGCGTTTCCCAGCTCCAGGTGGCCAAGGGCTTGCAAGGTGCTGTACAGCTGCTAGGGGTGTGCGATGGCTCTTAGATGCACTGTGGGTGCAGGCAGCAAGGGGTGTGCATGTGTGTGTGTAACGCTGTTAGGGGTGGGTGCAGCAGGGTGTGTATTGGGGGCAGAAAATGGGGGGTTGTTCGTGAGTGTATGTGTGTGCGTTAGGGGTGGGTGCAGGCAGTGGGGGATGCGTGTGGGTGTTAGGGGTGGGTGCAGTGAGATGCGTGTGTGTTAGAGGCAGTCAGCAGTGTGTGTGTGTGATTGTGTGAGAGGTGGGAGCAGTCAGGTGCGTGTGTGCGTATGTGTTGGGGCAGGCAGAGCTGTGTGTATGCGTTAGGAGCAGGCAGCGGGGGG
>NW_005843813.1:23390-26321 GCF_000455745.1 Alligator sinensis | reverse complement strand
AGGATAGCCAAGCCAATTGCTGGTGCTACCAGTGTTTGAAGTCCAAAACAGGCAGTCCTCGACTTACAACACTTTGCTCTTACAACGTTTATAAACTGACACCCTGGTTCAACTTTATGACATCAGTTTCAACTTTACAATGTTTGATCCAATGTGATGCCACGCCAGCGAACAAGTTCGCTGCATTGCTCATCTCGTTGGAGAACATCTGTCCAAACTGCCTTGGACACTTTCTTTAAGAAAACAGACAAAACTCCAGAAAAACCTGCAGCCAAGACTCCTGAGAAGACTCCAGCCAAGAACCCTTCAAAAAGTCCAAGCAAGAGCCTTTCAAAAAGTCCAGCAAACACCTCAAAGAAGTCCTTCCAAATCGATGTGATTGCTATTTACATTATAAATACATTAATGTAGCTATATCACTCATTTATAATTGATCGAGTATAACCATTCTGGGGTATTTTTGGTGAAAATGGGGTATCAAGCCTTGGTTCAGAAACCAATATTTGATCGAGTATAAAAATTCTGGAGTATTTTTGGTGAAAATAGAATATTGAGCCTTGGTTCAGAAACCAATACCCCATTTATTAAATGGTTTCTTATGAGAAAATTGGTTCCAAGTTGCAACGTTTTGACTTAAGACATGGTTTTCAGGAACCAAGTGTGTCGTAAGTCCGAGGACTGCCTGTATGGATAAAAGCTAGCACAAGAAGTAAATGAGATGGAAGGTTACGTGCCTGTAAGGGAATGGTTAAAGACTCCTCAGACAAAGGTCTCCTTTGGTACGCTGCTTTCTCTGCAGAGAGAGTTAAAGGGTTCTGAAGTGAATTGAGGCTTAGAATTGAGGCTGGGTGGAGGTTGTCTCCACCAAATTACTGGATATGTGGGAACCGTGGAACTCCACACTGGACCCAATTAAATGCGTAATGTCTGAGATGGGTATGGATATACCAGTCCTACTCAATGCTAAGTTGGGGTCTGACACTTAAAATCTATTCTAGTATCTGTCTTTCACCTGCATACCTTGAGCAACTGAAAGTCCTGCAGCCAACAGCAAGGGGTTAGAGAACTAAATAAAAATGTTCCAAGAATGTTTTATAATGGACTTGCTTATAAAGGTAGGCAACCTACACATATGGGATACTACTAACCCTTCTTATAATGTATGTAAAATACTGGGAATACAACTGTAATATATAGCATATGGCATAATTGCATACATTTGCAAACTGTGTACTATTTTTCAGTTTGTTTGGCACCCAGAGGTACCAAAGGTCACACAAAAGAATGGTATGAATATCTGAATACTGACAGGTGTTTTAAATTACAAATAAGATGAAGATATCTTCTGGAATGCAGGAACCACACTGAACTATTTTCATCTATGCAGAAAGAGTAAACAACATCTCTCACTCTGTACCTGATTGGAAAAAAGAAAATTGCTTTAATTTGAATTTGAACTTCTGATCTGTTTTTGGTGTCCAAGTTAATATTTTGAAGTCTATTTAGGTTCCAATGTAGCTGTGTTTGCTCAGTTCAGAGAAGTGTATGAAATGGTTGGTACAAGAAAAATAAATAAATAAAAAGGAAGGGTTTTTTTGAATATCTGTACTTAGCCTAAAGGACCACATGATAAACCTTGTGTGCGTATTACCTTTATACAGCAAAATGGATACTGGCTTACATTAGAATAAACCATTTAAAGGGCATGATCTGTTGTGCTCAGTGGGTACCATTATATTTGGCACTATAGAATCCGTTTCTTTATAGTAAGATTTCTTTTTTTTTTATGGATCATATTTTGCTTATGTAGGGTTATAGTGCCATATAAATCAGTTATAAGTACAGGCAAAATTTAGTTGGGCAACTTTGAAAATTTCTCTCAAATGACTTAAAGAAATCAAGGGTTACACATTCCAGGAAGCGAGAGGTTTTTGGTGATATTGTTTGTTGGACTAACAGTAGAACTGGAAGAGGTATTAGATAAGCTTTTGGTCAAGAAGTACCATTGCTCAGGTAACTGTCATCAGCATGTGCATGACCATAGAATCTGTCTGCATTACTCTTGTAAGCTTGGCAGCTACCCAGGAGCAGGGAGATAAATGAATTAACAAATTCTCTTCCTTGAGCTGTGATAGCACAGATATTAATGACCAAGTGGTAAACAAGTGTTTAGAAGAAACTACTGTTTTGGCTCTTTTTCATTAATAAACATTTGAAGAAATGGGTTTTTTTTAGTGTCTGAGCTAACATTAGAAACATTTAAAAAATGAATAAAGTTTAAAAATAAAAAAGGGTAAGACAAATTAGAGTAGCCAGAGTAAGTAGAAAGAGAACAGCAAGTGCAGAAACATTCCAATCGCAGGCACCTCTGCTTACTTCACTAAAGCAGTTTTGTGTGACAAGCAGTGCTTTACTGACAGGTTTTATGACTTTGGAAATTCAAGCACAGGAGCCACAGAAAATCTAAAAATACTGCAAAGCTGCAAACTCATCTTTGGCCAGTAGGTGATGGCAGCTCACCAGCAAGGCTATAATAAGTTAGCAGGGCTACAGGAAACTGGTTGAACACATTCCCTACTGTTCTCATTTGAGAAGTGTTTACTGCCAGGGGAAGGAAAAAGCTTGGGGCTTGAGGGGAAGGCAGAAATGGGAGAAGCCTTCGGAGTTAAATTTTGGGGACAAAGTAGCAGCAAGGACAAGGGAGTGACTGAGAATGGAAAGGTAGAAGGGGAAAATGTAGTGTTAAGATAGACTACATCAAATACAAGAACTGTACAGTGATAAAAATGATATAAAAGCATGGAAGGTAACTTAAGATTTTGTATTAGAATGAGAGTCTGAAGCTGGGTCTGTGCAGCTTTATGATATGTGATGGAAAAAGAAGTGCAGGTTTATGGAGTTGGCACAAGCATGGAAATGCATGAGCAAGTC
>NW_005843813.1:20750-22084 GCF_000455745.1 Alligator sinensis | reverse complement strand
ATGCCCCCGCCACAGAATGAGGGACAGGCAGTGGTGGTGGGGCTGTCCTCCCAGCCACAGCTCCTGGTGGTGCCATGAATGGCCAGGTGAAGGCCGAGTCCGTGGGTGGAACGAGGGCCAGCTGTGTCCTACCTTCTGAAGTCAAGTGTGGAGCAGTCTTGCATACAGGAGCCTCAGCTCAGCCCCTCCCCTGCCTCCTTTGCTTTCCCAAAATCCCAGCTAGTGGGGGTCCTCCACACTGAAGGCCCACTGCAGGCTCTCTACGAGATGGCCTACCACCTCCATAAGAGCATTCAGCATTCATAGTAAATGGGCTTTCAATGCCACATGATCATCTTAACAAAAGATCCAGTTACAAGCAAGATGGCATTCACAAAACAGGATTGCCTCAGCCTTATTCTTTCTACTTACCTCCCCTGGTCTAACGGACACTTGGGAAAGGACCATGTCGGCAATTCTGCCTGGGTTCATTGCACTTCGGCTTGGTGTTGCTGGATTGTCATCACCAGCCTGTAAAAAGGGGCAATCAGAGAGTTCCTCAATTATTACTATAGCCATTTCTTGAGGAAAAAATAAATCGAAACCTGTTATGTCATCATAAAGTTCTTGCTCAGATCCAGATTTCTGTAACATGTTCCTGGAAACAGAAAGAACAACTTGATTAATTGCATCTTCATGCTCTGGAGGTAAATGTTCATTTGTAGCTGCCACAAGGCTGATTTTATGTTTGGACAGGCCTTGTTCCATGGCCTCTTTAAGGTCCTCAACAATTTCATTCACTTTGGATAGTGATAAATGTCTTCTGGAATTTGGGCTCGTGCCATCAGTTGAACTTAAGACTTTTGCAAGGAATCGACTTAATATTTCTTCCACAAATGTCACGGGTACCACAAGAATAGGTGGGTTTATAAGTGGTTTTGGCATTTTCTCTATCGTGCCAAAATCAGCAGGGAATTTCTCAACAATCCTAACAGCTTCTGTTGAAGTTGAAACAGGCAATGTCTCCCCCTCTGAACTGCCTTGAAATTCAGGTTTGGCAACTTCTCTTGCTATGGAAGTCGCTATTCTATTAGCTAAAATATCTGTCTTATCTGTTAGGTTTCCGCAAACAAAAATGTCGGAGTCAGAATGGTCTCCAGTGCTTGTGGAAACCAAACGGAATATGTCTCCCATAGCCGGCCTGTCTTCAGTGCCTAAAAATTCTCTTTCATTGATATGTTTGTTCATGTTCATCTGGTGTTGTGACAGGACTACTTGCAATGCATGCAGTATTTTCCTAGGTGCTCCATTCAGTAACAAAATCTTTTCTGTGTCCAAATCGGCAAAGGGAAAGA
>NW_005843813.1:20091-20557 GCF_000455745.1 Alligator sinensis | reverse complement strand
GTTCTGCAGTGGATGTCCAGAAACCTCTTGGACGACCAAGTCACAGAGAGCTTCAGAAATAACCATGCACCCATTTCTTAGACAGTTCTGCATATTTAATCTAGACTGAAACTGTGTCAAAAGCTTATTATATACTGAATCAGCAGTTGTTTGAATCATGTCCTCCGCCCTGGAATGAGGCTGTTCAGTATGCTGGCTGGAAGAGTTCTCATCTTCAGAGATTTTTGCCGTGACTTTACTGATTATCTTCATGTGAATTAAGTCAAATTCTGCAAAATCCATTTTATTTTCTGTAGAGGAAGATGTGCTGGTGGAGGCAGGGAGAATGTTAGATAAAAGCCCGCTGATTAGATCTTCCAGAAATCTGTGGCATACCCCCAGAACAGATGGTGTGAGACTTTGGCCTCGGGCATTACTTTTGGTAGGATCTTCTAAAAGCTTTTCAGCATCAATTTCTCCAGGTTCT
>NW_005843813.1:16814-18798 GCF_000455745.1 Alligator sinensis | reverse complement strand
TTGACTCTAGCCATTTACCGATTTACCGATGACCTATATATATAAATTGTATTGTGGCTTTGTTTCTAACCTTCATTGCTTTATGAAGCATAAGTTGTTTCCTTTTGCTCTGTCGGTTTCTTTGTCTGTCTCTCCGATATGTCGTCTAAGAAGCTACTGAGTTTCTTGTATTCCGTGAAAAACCTGGCAAAATCTCCTGAGAAACATGTAAACGGTTGGTTAATATCACTTCTGGTGCAATCAGTTTCTTTTTCACCGCCTCCTTTCCCTGGGTTTCTTTTTGCTAAAGCGATGGTAGCATTTTTTAACAAATTCCAAGAAGTTGCTAATACCATTTGTGAGCTATAGCTTGGAGGTTTGCAAACTGTTTCAGTGGAGTGTATTGCTGATGAATGAACACAGGCCACATCCTGTCTTTTTGAAGGCACAATGCCTTCCAAAAGGATGCATCTTTCCTTTATGAGCCAGGAAGGGGACCATGCTCAGTATCTCCCTTTTCTGTGAGATGGTCTAAGTGACCTTCTCCACACATTTTATAGTAAGGTGCCTGGATGCTTAGCAAGGAGCCAAGAATGAGGAAAAATGGAACTGAGACAAGGCCAAGTTGGAGGGGACCCAAAAAGAGTTGAGGCTTGTTGGGGAGAGAGAATGGGCACATGGCTCTGGGTCACTAGAGTGCACCCCTGTCCAGATCCTGGGATAGACCTGAATATCCATGAGTCTACCCCACTCTTCTGCTGCCAGCAAATTTCTGTGAGCCTTATTTGTAAAGTGTGCCCCTTCTCCCTCTCCCTTCTCCTTGCCCTCCCTCTCTCTCTCCTTGTCCCTCTCCCTCCCTCCTTGTCCCTTCCTCCCTCCCTCCTCTCTCTCCCTCTCCCTCCTTCTTCTTCTCCTTCTCCCTCCCTCTCTCTGTCCCTCTCTCTGTCCCTCTCCCTCCCTCCCCTCTAGACTGGTAGACAGAGAGATAGACAACCCATTGTTTCTGTCAGTTCCCAAGTCAACTTAGATGGCAGAACCCACTCCTAATTTCTGTCGATTGCCACTTACTGCCCCCTTTACTCCTTGCCATGTCCTGATGCTTGGCCCTTATTTGCTGCCTTCCCTTTTTCTTGCTTAATGCAGAGGGCCTTAGAGACACAGATTTTTATTTCTTGAATGTGGAGTCATGGCTCTTTGGCCAGATGATGAACTATTTTCCTAGGATTCTCCATTTCTGTTTGCATTTTTTGTAATGTTTTCCTCCTATCAGTTGTGTTTCGCATTATCTTCAACTTGGGGGGATAGGATGATTAGAAACACTGATTATGTGATGTGATGCCATGGCCATATAATTACAGGCTTAAGCTCTCCTCTGTGACAGCATGGAATGTAATTGGATCACAATCACCTTGCACTAAGCAACCACCTGGCCATTGTGTTGTAGCATCAAATGCTCTGCCCCATGATTGGCTGTCTGTCTCACTTGAATAAAAACTCTTTCAAGTTTTTCTCCCAGTCACAGTCTTTTTGCTTAGTTAGAGGAGTTTCTGGGCACCAGGTGCCCTTCTTCTGTGCCCTTGTCTAATATCACTCCCAAATTTTACTCCTGGCCCAATAAAAGACACCTCCTTTGCTTGATCCGCAGTGGATGAGACTTGGAGCAGCCCCTTTGTTTGCAGTGCAGCAGCACCCAAGTCAGAGTGACAGACAGCTGGAGAGACAGAGCGAGCTGCAGGGGAACATGGGGATCAAAGCTCCCTGCCCATCAAAAGGGGACAACTCAGGTATTTTGTCCTGAGCCCAAACATTCCTGGGGGCCTGAACTGGCTGAGATTGGGCAGAGCTCGTAACTGGCTTTTACACCAAAGTTACTTGCTAGGGCCCTGTGACCTGGGCCTAAATTACAGACTGTGACTGAGAAGGGCCACAGCCCTGAACTCATGAACCGTGAGGAATTATTGGGGACCAGGCAGAGAGAGGAGCCCAACTGCACCACTTGGCCCAA
>NW_005843813.1:15587-16465 GCF_000455745.1 Alligator sinensis | reverse complement strand
GGCAGAGTGGCTCCGAGAGCCATCATGTGCATCAGTGTCCCCACGCTAAAAAATGGTGGTGGGGGCACTTCAACTACAGCTCATTGAAAACTTTAGTTAAAGCACCCCTGACATCATTTTTCAGCACAGGGACACTGATACACGTGACACTGGAGTCTGCTGGAGTAATTACATGCTCCAGCAAGCTCAAGTCTGCTTCCACACGCTGTAATTACAGTGTGTCAGAGCAGCCTTGCTGTATGTTAGGGGTTTTCGGCCACTGGGAGCTCTTCCCCCTGCTGGGGGACTGCTGCCTTCTTGACCAGCTGCCGGGGGTACACTGACCCAAAAAGGTTGAAAACCTCTACTGTATGTCTGTAGCGCCCCAAGTGACCAAGTGACAAAACCAAGTGGCAGTTAGGGATCAGTTAGGGTTACAGCCTCTGAATTACAACTACCTAGACCTTAAATGCTGGAGGCTGTAAGTAAGAGAAGAACAGTGAGAAAAACCCTGGCCATACTCTGTTCACTCTCCCTTTCAGCAGCCACTCCCTGTGCGTGTCTACATGAGGTGCTGTGTCACAGTAGCAATGAGCTACGGCAGCATAGTTTGTCGCTATGGCAATGTAGCATGGGCGGGCACTAACTGTGATGCTACTGTGCAGTAACTTGTTGGTGGCCCCATTTTTGTGGTCAAAAACAGTTTGCTGAGCAACAGCTAGCTCAGCTTTTCTGCAAAGTGACATTGAGAAAACCCAAGGATTTTGAACATGTAACCACCGTATTTACTCAAATCTAAGATTTGGTACCCCACCCCCCCAATTCAACATGGGGGTGGGGGAAAGCCCCTCATCCTGAATTTGAGTACCCGATGGAGAGGCAGACAGTTGCTGCAGCTC
>NW_005843813.1:12469-15540 GCF_000455745.1 Alligator sinensis | reverse complement strand
CAAGGTTGGAGCCACGGCTGCTGCCCCCCCCCCGATACCTGCCCTTGAGTATTGGGGGATCATTTCATATTCCAAGTGTAAATACAGTAATCTTGGTCTATCAACTTCAAATATTAAACATGAGAACTAAAATGTGCATTGGAAAGAAACACCTAAGTCAAATGGCTGCTGGCTGTCCACTGCCCCAAAAAAGACAGGGGCGCACCGTCATCCTGAGCTGACATCAGCTCTAAATACTAACTACTTTATTATTTGTTGTTTTGGGGAGGACCCCTAAGCAAAATCTAAAACAGTCAGTGTGGAATGGCTCTGTAACTGTGCAAGAATATTGTGTTCTTACTCTTTTTCTGTGAAGAATATCCAGGGCCACTGAATTCATAGCAAAACTCCCACTGACTTGTGTAGAGTCAAGTTTTCACTTTTGTCTCTGAAAAATCTGCTTACATTTTTTAAAGTTATTTCTAGCGCTACAGTGTTGGAAGTGCAGTTGGATTAGAAAGGCATCAGGATTCTTCTACGCTATCAATTCATTAGCAACCTTTTAAAAGAAATTTTAATTAGCGAATGCTTATTGGTGATGGTTCTATACAAATGAAGAGGTCCCAGGGTTAGTTTACATTGCAGTGCTCAAAACAACTGGAGCTGTAAATGGAATAAATGGAGCTGTTCTGAACGTTTAAACAATATCATCAGTTTCTATTTTATTTGACTCTCCTTTCTGATTATTTGACTCTCCTTTCTGATTACAGCTGCATTTGAAACAGAGGTTATAATACAGTCTTTCTGTACTGGTAATTCATTAAACATAACCAGGACTCATTCATTTATCTTTGTAACTAGGGGAAAGATTCACTGCTTTATTTTATATATCATCTATTATTGTCTCAAAACACCTGGTGCCAGGGTTAATAAACTCCCAGGAGACATTATTATTATACATCCAAGGAAATATTTTAGTTGTGCGATGTACTCTATAGTGGAAACCTTTTATCCATATGTATGTGGGTTTTTTTTAAATGATCAATCACTTTCAGCAGTGTTTCATCTTTTTAGTTGAAAGATTAACTTTTTTTTGTTATTACTAAACCACAAATATAATGTGAAATGTATATGCTAAATTCTTTCTACTTGTTGAAACAAATGAAATAATCCCTGCAGACTTCTGACCTTTTTTGTGTGAATGAGGTGGGTTGGTGACAAGCTATCAGATACATTTATGTAGAAAGCAGAACCAAAAGATGGTTGGTTCAAAGTAATTTTTGTGTCACATAATATCTTATGTGTAACATAGTAGAATATCAACCTGGAGGGGTTGAAATGTTAAGGGATTAGGACTAGGGCTGTGTGAAATTTTGGCAGCCGTTTCATTTTGGAGGTGTTTCGGGCTGTTTCAGCATCTGAAACACCAAATCCAAATTGCAGTGGAAGGCTCAGAAACATCTCTGAAACAAAACGAGGCATCCAAAACGTTTCAGAAATGTTTTGGAAAATTTCAGAGATTCGGAGCCGGGCTTGCAGGGAAACAGCTGCCCTGCTGTGCGACTTGGCTCCACAGGGAGCAGAGATCCGCGGTGGGAGTTTCCTCACTGCTGCTGCCGCCTTGCGCTGTCCCGGTGAAACAGGGCTGCATGGGGCGGGCAGTGGCGCTGAGGAGACCCCCAGCCCAGATCTCTGCTCCTGCAGAGCCATGTTGTGTGGCTGGGCAGTGCTGATCCCTGCCACGCAACCTAGCTCTGCAGTGGTGAGGAGACCCCGGCATGGATGTCTTCTCCCTGGGGAGCCAGGTTGTGCGGCAGGGCAGTGCTGGTCCCTGCCATGCGACCTGGCTTTGCAGGGAGCAGAGATGGGGCAGTGTGGGGGGGGCAGCGGGGGCAAGGAGACCCCGACACGGATATCTGCTCCCTACAGAGACAAGTCATGTGGCAGGGTCCAGCAGGCTTGCTCGCTGCTCTGCAATGCCTCTCTGCCCCACGACCTGGCATGACAGGGATCAGAGTTCTGTGTGGGGGGGTCTCCTCGCCTATACAGAGGGCAGTGGCCCACCCCTGGACAAGACACCCATGGCCCCATCCTGCTCCCTGCTGGGGTCCTGCAGCCCCCAGCCCCAAGCTCTGCCTGGATGGGCAGTAGGGCTGTGCAAAACTTGCAGCCTGTCCGAAACAGATTCGGAGGAGATTCAGCTGAAACGAAACAGGACAGTGATCCGAAACACTGAAACGAATCACTGTCCTCTGAAATGGCCGAATCCGAAACTGAATCGAAACATAGCTGTTTTGAACAGCCCTAATTAGGGAGATACTGCAAAATTACTATGACACTACAAAAATGAAGACAGCCAGATCCAGAACTCATCTAGGTGGACAGTTTGTTAAGCAGTATTTTATGCCAGGAATGATAACAATCTGAGGTCTGACTAATTTCATAAATATCTGCTGCCAAACTGTGGCCCTCCCTTTTTTAATACCACATTGAATCAACAAATAGTGAAAACAATAATACAACACAGCTCTGAATATAACTACAAAGTAGACATGGTTTCAAAGACATAAAAGCTGAATTAAATAATCATCTTTAGAGGTTAAATAAGAATGGGTATATTTGGATTTAATTTGTAGAAAGTCAGATGGCTTAGTCATCTGACACTTGCCATGGTAACCTAGCAAGGGTTATCGTTGGAGAAATGTTTTATGTATGTCTGGGTTGTGTGTGTTATTGTCACATGGGTCTGATGATAGCCAAGGGATAACTGAAAGAGTTGTCATGCAATCAAGAGATGTTCTGTCAATCACTTTGTGTACCACTGGAAGGTGCCTATTCTATGTGTAATTAAAGTAATTACTTCTATGCAATTTAAATGTCAGATTTACAGCAGCATAACTGTGCATATAGAAATCACCGTGCATTCAGGGAAATGCCTTTCTTTACACACACAGTTTTGAATAACAGAGCTTATGTAGGTCCTTAGTGTCGGATTTCACCCCGCCTTGTGTATTTTTGAAATGGATGGAATCCCTTACTATTGCAAGTATGAGTAAAATGTGGCTCTTGGGTGTAATCCTTTAAGCAACAAT
>NW_005843813.1:9126-12239 GCF_000455745.1 Alligator sinensis | reverse complement strand
AACCCGGTGGTGGCGGCAGTGGTGGCAGCAGCAGCAGCAGTGTGGGGTGGCGTGCAAACTCCTCCCCCCTCAACATCCGGCCGGCTGGGTGATGCCTGTGCGGCCCGCAGAGGGGAGCCGCTGCCCTCAAGTTCCCCCCACCCCCTTGGCCCTGCTCAAGAAATACTTGATGTGCTTGCCGGATAATAGAGTATTTTGGTTAGTAAAATGCCAGTTAACACAGCTTTTACTGTAATTGAATCTGGTCTACAGTGGCATAGATGACTGCCTCAACATCCGGCCGGCTGGGTGATGCCTGTGCGGCCCGCAGAGGGGAGCCGCTGCCCTCAAGTTCCCCCCACCCCCTTGGCCCTGCTCAAGAAATACTTGATGTGCTTGCCGGATAATAGAGTATTTTGGTTAGTAAAATGCCAGTTAACACAGCTTTTACTGTAATTGAATCTGGTCTACAGTGGCATAGATGACTGGTGGCACACAGCTTAGCTTGGTACATCCCCCTCTCCACTTCATGCCATACCATTAATCCTCCATCTCACCTGCAGCGCCCCTGCCACCCACCTTTATCACTATGGCATGCACTGCTCACCATCACTGCTAAATTCAGCCCTCCCCACTGCTACTGGGGATGGGAACTGATAGCACATGGTGAAGACAGTAGCATGTGGTGGGGCAGCAGGCAGCCTGGGTACTGAAGACAGGGACACGAAAGAGGGGAGTGGCAGCCTGCAGTGATAGCTAGGTCAGAAGTGGCAGCCACACTTTTTCTAAAAGGTTGCTAACGCAAGGGTTCAAAAACCCTTGCAGGAAGCTGCAGCAGTTGGTGTGCAGCTACCTAAGCCTGACGAAGGGTTTTTGAACCCGAAAGCTTGCTTAATAGCTATTCTCCAACCATTTGGGTTGGTCTAATAAAAGATATCAAATTCACCCAAGGAACCTTGTCTGCCTAACTTGAGTTACATATTTGGGTTATTCTTGCATGCGGTGCTTTGGCCTCTTTCACTGATATCACTTAGCCATAAAGTACAAGCAGATATTCCATGTAGTAAACATAGCAGCAGATTTAAATTAATGTTAATGTCTTCACAGGCTAAGCCAAAAGCTTTTTCAAGGTTATTATAACACATTGGGCATAGAGCCTGTCCATCTAGAACCAATACCAGTAATTGATTCTATCAGTAAGTTAGCTGTGGTAAATATGGTGGTCTGGCATAGGATTTGAAGACCGTATAAGGAAATCCGTATATCTCCATGGATTTCCTTGGGGAAGTTACTCAATGTCGCTGCCTAGAAAGAGACATCCTTTTAGGAGCGTGATCAACTGTGCCACTATATATCAAGTCACTGGGGCTGTTCTGCAGGGTTTGTCCCTTGCCCCTGCTGAGTCTTGTGGGGCCCAATCCTGTGGGAAAAGGGAAATTCCCAAGTTGGGGAAATTCCCGCAGGCAGGGGAAATACCTGCTTGCAGATGTGTCCTCCCTCACCATGTTGTGGCATGGACGAATCCCCCTGCCAGAGATTCCCCCACTTCTCATCTGCAAGTGTAGAGGAGAAACTCCCAAAAGGAGCTGAGGGCAAATTATGGCACCACAAAGTTGACTTCTGTTTGCAGCCTCAGTTAAATGGGGATAACAATGCTTCCTTACCTCATGAAGGTGTTGTGAAGATGAATACATTAAACTCTGTGAGATGCTTGGAGATTAATATTCCATAGACAGAATATTGAATTAATTTTAGAAGGGATGTGTGCATGTGCGTGTCTAAACTGAATGTGTTGTGTCCTGTTTTTAGAAATAACTATTGATTTGGGCCAATTACATAAAAGAGCTTCTTAAATTGTTTCTGGTATTAATCTGATTTCCTAACTGGTGTTAACACAGATTTTCAGTTGCTGAAAGTCACATGAGATACATGATGTTACAGCTTTATGTGCTTGAGATGCAATTATACAATCCATACTGAGTATATTTATTATAATGCAAAGTTATTCAGGTGCATAATTTATGCTGGGCCTCTGAATGTTAATAGTTCTACTTGAGTGGGACTACTCAAGTCAAGGGAACTGACATTTGGTGTCATGTTTCACTGAATAATTATGGTCACTATTTGAATTAATAGTTTGGTATTGTAATAAAAGTTCTGCCTCTTTAGATGTGCCAGTACTGAAATATTAAAAATATTCTTAATGCATTTGAGCAAACAAAATATTTCTTCAGCTATATACCAAATTTGAACTAAAACTAGACTTAGCTGTATTGATAATGCACAACAATTAGGCATAATCTTTGTAAGATTTTTTCTTTTTTCTTAATTTTTTTAGTCTTACTGGTTCTTGAAATGTGGATGGCTGTGTTAGTTTGTACTGTAGATAGTACTGTAATGAAAGTACCAACACTTATGGTATTAATACAAAACAGTTTCCAAGATATCCAGGCATATCTGGTTTAATTCTGTTAGTGCTACATCACCTTCTTACAAGTCTATAGAAATGTTTCCATAAAGCAAAATCTGTAGATGCCATTTTATTATGTGAATAAGCAAAATCAACTGAATATGGAAGCTTATTGGTGAGAATGGAGTTCAGTTTCAAAAAATCGAGTAGAAAATGTTCACATAAGCACAAAAATAAATGTAAAGTCATTTTGCCCCTTCCATGTTTACTTTTAATTGGGTGTTGAATGCCTATTGTGATCATTTACAATGTTTGCTTGCTGCAGTTTCTGTTACCTGGCCCCTCATACTTTTGAAACAGCAGACTGGATGCAAAATGCTGCCAAATGAGGATCAATGGAGCATGATTTCCACTTTGTTCTCCTGTAAATTACTATACAAGATGCAGAGCAGTGGTAGATTGGGCCTTCTTTGTTACGTGTTTCGGTTGTACATTATTTTTTGGATGAAAATATAAGTTAGATGTGGTGGAACCGGATATTAGTTTCTTAAAAAGCACATTTTATGTGCTACACATTGCAAAGATAAAATGAATAAGCATAAAGTATCCAGTAATGGTTATCATGATAAATTCCATTACCTCCCAGCTCTGCTGTGCTTTTGTATGGTTGCCCACCCATGTAGGGATTAAAAAAAAAAAAAGAACAGATATTTTATTTTCTATT
>NW_005843813.1:5652-8300 GCF_000455745.1 Alligator sinensis | reverse complement strand
ACCCCCCCGGCCCCCAGCCCCCGGGCCCAATCGAACCTGCCAATACTGGCTACAAACCGTCCAATCTGCAAAGCTTCCCTGGCTACCTGGGCCCGCGCGCAGGGCCGGGTCTTCCCCCCCCTTGCCCAGGTGACCAGAGCATCGCCTCCCAGGCGCCAGGCTTTTGTCTGCAGACAAGGTGGGAGATCCCCGCTGTGAGAGATTCAACAGCAGCCTCTCAGGCTGGCTGAGACAGATCTCTGGAGAGGGGCACCGACGGGGCATTTCTGCCACACTATAAACCTTACCTTGTTTACAGGTAATGGAGCTGGATCACTTTTTCCATTACCAAAGAAAAGAAGCTAGTAGGGCTGTGTGAAGCTTTGGTCCCTGATTCAATTCGGCGGAGATTCGGCCTGATTCGGTGGCTGAATCGCTGAATCCAAATTGAATCAAAGGACCCTTTAATCCTTCCAAATCAAATTGGAACCCTCTGAATCAATTTGAAGAGATTCAGAAAGATTCGGAGATTCAGGCGTAGACACAGCTTCAAATGTTTTTTCTACATACCTCTAGGTAGCAGGTGGCTCGCAAACACTGCGATGGTGGGGCTCATGGAGCATCCCACAGAAGAATGGGGGCTCCCCAGTTCACTTGGCAGCAGACCAGGAAATGAACTAGAAGCACTTCTGGTCCAATTCTGGGTCCGCTGGGGAGCACACTGGGGGCCACCCCCCACACCCCCAGCTCAGTGACTGGTGCCTCCTGGGTCTGGGGGGGCACCTGGGGTCCCCCCGCAGCTGATCGCTGAACCGGGTGGGGCAAGGGGGGCCCCCCAGTGTGCTTCCTAGTGGACCTGGAAGTGGACCGGAAGTACTTTCAATCCACTTTCAGGTTTGCCGCTGAGCATGTGGAGGGCCCCTCCGTGCTCCAGTGGCGTACTCCATCCGCCCCAGCATTTCAGCGTTCACGAGCCACGCTGGTACCTTGAGGTATGTAGAAAAAACATTTAAAGCTGTGTTTATGTCCAAATCAAATTGAATCTTCAGATTCGGATTTGGCCGAATCAAATCAGGGACAGTGATCCAAATCAACAAATTGAATCACTGTCCCTGATTTGGGCCGAATCTGAATCCGAATCGAATAGGACCCGCTTTGCACATCCCTAGTAGCCAGCTCTTAGCTGGAGCACAGCGATTCTCTACTTGGGTGCTGGGGCACCCTGGGGAGCTGCAAGTTCCTTGGAAGGGTGCCACAGGAAACGTGAGGATATAAGGGAGGTATGAGGAAATAAGCACATAAAGGCAGGCTCAAGTTTCCCCTGCTTGGTGACTCCGCTTCCCCCAATGCCTAGCACCTCTGTAAGGAGGTAAGCACTGTAATGAATAAATTAGGTTTTGAATTGGGGCGTTGCTAAATTCACAGAAGTTATGGAGGGAGCCAAATGAGTGGTACCTTGAGTCTAAAAAGGTTGAGAATCACTGGATTAGAAGCACGTGACAGTGAGGAGTGCAGTTGTAGACTCTTAAGCCAAGACACCATGTGCTTTATCAAAACGAAATTGTAGGGGGAATGTAACTAAGAGGTGATTTGACTAGGGCACTGGTGCTACCTTTTGGCCTCATGGGCTGGATAAGTGGCACAAAACTGGTCTGAGGGCCAGGTCCCTCGTGGTGTTGACATGTGGGGTTGGGCAATGCGCTGGCCAGATCAGGCCCCATGCTGCCCCAGCTTGGCTCCCCACATCTGGATCAAACCCTGCACTGCTCTGGCCCACCCTGGTTTGCCCAGCTTATGCCCTGCTGTTCCCTAGCCCAGCCCCACATTGCTCCAGCCCCATGTACCCAATATAGTATGCAGAGTCACACTCTCCAGCCTGCTGCGTTTCCCACAGGTCCAGAAATTTGTCAGTAGGGGAGTGGCAATTAATGTTGCCACTGCCCCACTGCTGCCAAATTTCTGGACCTGTGGGGATCCCAGTGGGCTGGATGATGTAGTTCCATTGGCCAGGGGTTGAACAGCCCTGAGTTAGGGCACTGTGGTCCCTACTTGTCTAGAGGCTGTGTGTGGAGTTACCATGAGCCTTGAAACGGAAATATTCTATAGTTCAGTGGTTTCCAAACTCTGACAGATTGTGCACCACCAATTTAAAATGATACAACCTTAAGTACCACCAGGTGGAGTGTGTGGGAAGGAGGTGGGTGCATGTGTGGGGTTTGTGAGGGGGTGTGGCTGCATCTGTGTTGGGGAGCATAGGACATGTCGGGGGGTTGTGTATATGTGGGGGGTTATGGGAGTAGGGTGTGGGTGTGTGGGGTTAGTGGGGTGTGAGGGAGGGTGAGGGGGTGTGGGGACCTCCTGCAATCCCTCTGTGGTGCAGCAGCAGGTGGTGGGGCGCTCAGGGCACCCAGTGGGGTGCAGCTCCGGCCAGCGTTGCACATTGCAGAGAGGGGCACATTCTCCACCAGGCAGTCTGTATCATCGGCACTCCCTGCACTCGCCAGGCACAGGAGGGAAGCCCTGTGCACTGGAGCTGGCAGCCTTCCCCGCCACCCAGGGGAAGGTGGTCAGGGGCTTCCCTCCCATGCCGCGCAATCCTGGCGGGGAAGGCAGCCAGCACCAGTGCGTGGAACTTCCCTCCCATGCCTGGAAAGTGCAAGACCTGCCTG
>NW_005843813.1:3863-5515 GCF_000455745.1 Alligator sinensis | reverse complement strand
ACATGTGGGCGGTTATATATATGTGGGGGGTTGTGGAGTGGGGTGTGGGTGTGTGTGGTTAGTGGGGTGTGAGGGAGGGTGAGGGGGTGTGGGGACCTCCCGCAATCCCCCTATGGTGCAGCCATAGGGAGATGGTTGGTGCTAGAGGTGCACCAATATATTGGTCCATGTTGGATTGGCACCGATAAAATGCAAATTAACATTATTGGCAACTGGCTTTTTTTGGCCAGTGTAGCTGATAATGTCACAGATAAATGCCGTGTGCATGGGCACAGCTGTAGCATGCACATGGCCAGGAATGCAGTTGGGCAGCTTGGAGAGTAGCTCCTGGCCAGTAAGTCTGTGGTGGGGAGGGATGTGTGGGGGGAGATCGAGGTCCCCATGGTAGGGAGGGAGTGGGGCAAGGGCAGGTGCTGCCCAACCAGGGTGGTGAATGCAACTCTGGAAGCCAGGGTAAGCCTGTGGGGGAGAAGGGGCTGGGGGAGGGAAGGGGCATGGGCCAGGGAAGATCAAGGCCCCCATGGTGAGAGACGGAGTGGGGCTGGGGCAGGCGCTGCCTAGCCAGGGCACTGAATGCAACCCTGGGACTAATCGTTTTCACAAAAATAAATTCTACTATTATAAGAGTATCATAGGACCGATGACTTATAGATCTACCTCCTTGTTCCGGAGTACCCTCCTTCTGTTCATGTTGGGCTGTCTCTCTTTTGCATGCAAGCTCAAGTTCAGTCCTTAATCTCCCTTCAGACCCTTAACCCTCTATGTTAAATACTTTATCAGTAGCTACAGACTACAGCACCATCCTACTCAATGCTAGCAACGTCTACACGTGCATTTACATTGCATTACATTTACTGTGCATTAACTTACTGCACAGTAAGCAGGAATAGGCTGGCTCTACATGTGCAGGCGTTAAGGCACATTAACACTGTGTTGACTGATTTGGGACTATAGTTAGTCCCAAATCAGTCTGTAAGCACAGTGTTACTGTGCAATAAGGTGTCTACACGTGCGTTTTTGGTGCAGTAATTAATCGGGCATTAATTTGATACCTGGATCATTCAGGTATCAAATTTATGTCCAGGTCAGCGTAAGTCATCACAGTTACTGTGAAGTACAGGTGTGCAGCTGTAGATGCACACCAGTTTGCAGTAATTTAGATTACCACTCAGTAAATGTGCATGTGTAAATGTACCCACTGATACCTGTAACCTGTGTGTCATCTTAGTTTAATCCCTCTTGAGGCCCTCAAGTCCTGTTCTTGAATGTTACACATTCTTGCTGCATTTCTCTAACATAGGAACATACATTGTTTTTCTTGTGGGATGAGCTGTGCTGGGATATAGCTGGGATGAGGGGCCACTCCAGGGCTTCATGGGCCAGATCCTGCAGGACAATTATCCTGGGTGCCTGTCCCTGACTGGGATAGATGTCTACATGGGCTTCCCTTGGGCTTCCCTTGCTCTCTAGGGTGAAACACACATGCCTTGGAATTCCCCCATGTGTCCTGGACATGAAGAGGGGCCAGGATTGGGGCAGATGTGGTGAATTGTGGGATGCCTGGGTCCCCTATTCTGCCACATTGCTGGAGACAGGTGTTCAGATGCCTTTTGGAATGTACTGGGAAACACCATTATCACATTTTTTGTGGT
>NW_005843813.1:0-3750 GCF_000455745.1 Alligator sinensis | reverse complement strand
CTCTCTTTCCCAGACTCGTTATCTCATGTCTGCAGTACTGCAACATCTTCCCCTATAGTGGTGGTTCTCAACCTTTCTAGCTTTCATGCTTGTTCTGAATTTCCTGGCACCCCAGCTGAGAATCACTGAGCTAGAATGTACGTTCAGAAAAAGTTATGGAGAGCTGCCTTGGGGCTGAAAAGATAAAGAGCACTCATCTAGTTGGGGCCAGATAAGAGCGTGGGTGAAGCGGGAGGGCAGGATCTCACTCTGCTGTGTGTTGCTCTTTCTACTGTCTGCCCTGCCTGTATCTGAAGGGACAAGGGCAGTCCAAACTGCTGAGACTCATCCTGTAGGGTCTCATACACTAGTCACTGCCCCCATGGCCCCTTCCACTGGCCCCAGGAGTGCAGGAAGAGTGGAAAAGATGAACCAGGCTGCAAAGAATGGCTCCATATGTTTGTCCCCACACACACCTGAAGCTGCTGGGAGCATGGAGGCAGCCTGCACAGGGGATGCCTGGGGGCAGGGGAGTGCAGCAGTGGTGGCAGTTTTCAGACAAGTAGCTACAGGGGGCACGGGGTTAGCTGGAGGAGGCTCAGGGCAGGCGTCACAGCACCCTGATGCAGAACCATTGCTTTTTAGCCTTGACAATGAAATATCTCTCGTCTTATCCATTCAAAAGGCTTCTGGGGAAATCATTTCCCCTACCATGTGACATTTTGACCATATCATTCCTCTCTGTGTGTTCTTTCAGGGGGTTCTCCTTTTTCTGTGGCATCAGATGTAACCAGTCTTCACTTTCGAGGTCCTTCATGATCTATCCTCATCATACATATAACCTCTCACCTCCCAATCAAGATGTTGATTCTTGCACCCATCTGTCAATCTTCATCGTCCATTTATTACATTTTTAAAGAAGCTCTTTTTAATGCTCTTTCTTGTGCTTGGGAGGTGCTCTGCCTACTCATCTGCAGAACCAGGTCCTCTTTCAAAGTTGTTCTTAAGACACTCTTTGCTATTATGCTCTGCAGGCTCTCTCTTTGACACCCTTGTAACTTCTCTTTTGTCTCTCATGATATCTATCTATTATCTCTCATGTTAGATTGTAAGCTCCCTAGGTCAGGCGCCGTATTTTTGCTGTGTACATTGCTTAGCACAGTGGGTTTTTTGTAAAGAGCTAGGAGTGTCAGACATTAGGATAATAGAGGCAATAAACGCTTTTGACAGTGGCCTGTATTATAGCATGTTAAATTACCTTCAGTCATTTATTCCGTTGTGCTTCTTTTTCATACCAAATTCTTCATGATTTATGTTGTTCTTTAGATCCTAGATGTTCAGTAGGCCAGAAAGCGATGGAGTCAATGCCTGTATAAGAACAGAGGGGTGGGACCAAAGAGATGCAGTATGTCTACAGTGAAGAATTCAGTGCCCTAAGTGTAGTGATCACTGCTGGGTTCAATAAATACAGGCATGCCTGAATGAGAAAAAGAAACTTTAATGGTGGAGCAGTAGGCTACCTTTGCAGACCCTGTCTGGCTCTACCTAGTTCCTTAACTGAGGGATCATCTCCCAATTACCCAACTCCTTCAGTCTCCTACAAGGGAACCTCTTGAAATTATAACTTTTACGCTATAGAGACACTTGAACCAGCTCAGATTGACATACGTTGGGTACTGGAAACAATCTATTGGAATGAGCACCTGAGGGTAAATTAACTCAGGAGAAGTGCTGACATTGTGGCAATACTATTTTCAGTGGCCAGTCTTGACAATACACAGAATTGTATTACGCAGTTTAGGCATACCAACAATTTTCTGATATGCCACTCACTTGAACATGATTCTGCTTCTAATTTTGTTCACTGTTTTTTTCATCATATTTTTGTTCTCAGAAATGCAACCGCTCTGCAAAACTGCTTCCTTTCATTTTGAGTTAATGTTAGCATGTGCTGGGCATTTTAAATAGTAGGTGAAAGGAATGCCAGTGCTGTGTTTTTGAGTGGATGTCATATGCCATGGAAGTAGGGAATCAATTCAAATAAATGCAAGTGTGCGCCAAAAGAATACATAGGGTCTTCCCAGCCTTCCACAGAAGGATACTGTCTCTTCAATATATTGCATGTGATAGAAAATGGCAAGGAACAGGAAAGACACTTTGCTTTTCAGAGTGAAGATTGCTATGGCTATTTGCTGTACAATTTTCTGTACAATTGTATTTGAAAGATAAAAATGACAGATTTTATGATACCTGCTTTAAGGTTCTACCTTAAAAAATTTAGATGCTCATTTTACAGTATATCAGTTCAATAATTAATATCATTTTAGGATATAACCAGAATATCTTCACTTTTGGTATGACATTTCTTTTATCATTGTTTTTTTCCCATCCTTTCTCTTCCGGTACCTATTTCTGCCACAAAACTAGGCAATTGAAACATCTTGCCTAGCTGTCTTCTAGGGTTGTTTCAGATCTTTGTCTAAAGGCACAGTTCAAAGGTCTTGTATATCGCTGGGACTGGATGAAAAATTTTAATTTTGACAGAAATATGTTTTTGTTTAGTTCAATTTTTTTCAGATTTAGAAAAATAATTTTTAAAATTTAGTTCTCAAAAATTTGTTTTTAGTTTTTGGTTTAAAGTTTGAGGTGTTTGGAGGGAGTTGGCATTTTTCAATTTTTCTGTGTCTTACACAAGTATGTGTTCCTTTTCTAGCACAAGGAAGGAGAAGTTAAATAACTGAGGGAAAGCAGCTTCACTCTTTCTGACTTTCTGTTTTACAAGCGCTTTTTCAGAGTGAAAAAGGAAAGAGAAAAAATAAATTATTATTTAAAAACAAGACAAGAATGAGCTGAATTTTAAAAAGCAATTTTCATTTCACATTGAATATTTTAATTTAAAAATTGAAACACTTTGGGAAAAGCAAAATTTTCCCACAAAAATTTAGTTTGTGAAATTCTATTTGGTGGAAAGCTATTTTACATTTAAAAAATGACAAAAATATTTTGGCCTAGCAAGCACTGATTCAGCTCTGGTTGGTAAAGACATAGGTTATGTATTGCTCCAAGTAGTATAGTTTCCATTGTATATTCTGCACTTTCCTTCACCATCTACATCTTTGACTAACTTCTGTGGGAATATGTGTATAGCAAGACTGTGCAAGACAGGATTCCACAGGCTTTGTGCCAGATTAAAACACAATTTATCTTCAGTTCAGACGTTCAGATAGCAGGATACTTTCATATGTACTCCTGGTCTTTTATAGTAATATTGTTCTTCTTGATCTAGGTCATGGAAATAACAGAAATCTCTATAATTAAATCCATAAATTAAGGTGCATCTTTGAATTAGCCTTTTATGTAAGATACACTTTTAATTAATCATCTCCACTAGTTCCCTTCATCTCTCCTTCAGTCTCCAAGATCATTTTTCTGTAGGAGCATGGATATAACAGTGCTAAAACTATTGGGATTTGCTATCCTCCATGCTGCTTTGTTTACTTTATAACAATAATGATAAAAAGATTATACTCTGTGCTTTTCAAAATGGCCCTAGAAACAGTCAGTTGTTGGGCAGCAGATACAGTATACACACACATAAAGCCAAGTCATTATGTGTTATGAATAAAGTCCTTTTATGAAGCAAGTCATTGGGGTTAGTTCTGGAAAGGAGACAAAGGGAGCATCTACACGTCCAGTTAATGTGATTGAATAAACTGAGCCAGAGTAAATTAGTTCCAACGTCACTGTGTACATGTGTGTTTAAGCGCAGTA
>NW_005843812.1:8363-43022 GCF_000455745.1 Alligator sinensis | reverse complement strand
TGGCCCCAATCCCCTGCTTGTACCCCCAGACCCCCCCCAGACCCACCCCCCACTTCCACTCCCAGCCCCCACAATGGCTGCTCCACTTGGCCCCAGCCTCCCAGCACTTAAAAACAAAAAAAAGCCCCACATTCACCGGAAGTAGCAGCTGCCACTGGGGGCACTGGGGCCTCCTGGCTGAAAAGTAAGGGATGGGAGGACTAGAGGTGGGGGAGGGGACCGCAGGGGGACCCCTGCTGGCTCCATCCCTTGCCTGCCTCACCAAGCACCCTCCTATTGCTGCCCCACCTGGCCTCAGCATGCCAGCAATTTTTTTTTTTTTAACAAAAGCCCCACACTCACTGGAAGAGCCGCCCTGCCCAGCACAGGGCATCGGGAGGCAGTGGGGACTGGTCCCAGCCACCTGGCATCTGCGCTGGCACTGCCTTGTTGCACAGGTACAATCCGGGTCGGCAGGGTGCCATGCAGCTCTGTGTGCTGTTGGACACCTGGGGTTGCTGAGGCTGTCACCTGGGGCCCGGCACTGCTCTGCCTGAGTGGCCTCAGCTGCCTGAGTGTGAAAAGTCATGTGGCATCCTGCTGACCCAGGCTGCACCCGTGCAATGGTGCAGTGGTAGTGTGGGTGCAAGGCAGCTGGGGCTGGGCCCCACTTCCCCATGCTGGGCGGTGGGGAGGGGAGGGCAGGGCACTGACGGCGAGTGCCGGGCTTTTTAAAATTTATTTTTAATTAATTTTTTTATTGCCGGGATGCTGGGGCTGGGTGAGGCAGCAATGGGAGGGGCTCGGGGGACAGGCGGGGGATGGGGCCTTTTTTTTTTAGTTGCCAGGATGCTGGGGCCAGGGTGGAGCAGGGCTGGCGGGGATCAGGGGGCAGGCAGGAGATGGGGCCAGGTGGGTCAACAATCCAGGTGGCTCAGGAAGTGGGCAGGGGATGGGGCTGGCATGGGTCCCCCATGGTTCCCTTCCCCCTCCTCCAGCCCCACAACCCCCTACTTACACAAGCAGGCAGCATGCTTCAGTGTGGGGCAAGGGCCGACCATAGAGACACTGTAGTTGGCTACCAGAGCGTTTCTGTGGAGGACCCAAGCCTCTGGTTGCTTCAGGGCATGGTCCTGGACCGTGCCCTGCCCTGCTTTTTTCCACTAGGGTATTTTTTTGACCCCTGGATAGGGGTCTAATTTTGCCCCCGTGCTGCAAATTTGCAGTGCGGGGGATGTTTTTTTGTTTCCACACATGCTTCTTGCAACATCTCAAAGGGCTTTAAGATGCTGCAAGAGGCACTTGCGCACTTGTCTGCACACACAGATGTTGCCCTGGGGGGTCAGGTCAACTCTCAGGATCTCAATATTGCGCTGTTAGACAGGAGGGTGTGACACAATCAACTAGGTGCAATTAGGAGAGAAAAAGTCAGAAATGATTGGGGAAGGGGAGGGAATGCATTTTAAAATAAAAAAAGAGAGAGAAACTGGGGTTTTTGCTACACAGATACTCCCCACAAAGCATCCATGTGTTAAGTAGCCCCCCATTCATGACTAGAACTGGGCATTCTTCTCATGAGTCCTGGGATCCTCCAAAAATGTATATACAGATAAGGTGCATGGCAACCTGGCCTGGCTCCACATCATGGATGGTATGACCACACTAATCATATGTGACAGGCTGAGAGATGGTGCAACATAGGGATTCTGGCTGCACTGTTTGGGACTGTGTTTGGTGATGTTTGCCAGATATTTAAGGTTGGTGAAAAAAAAAGGAATCAATGGAAATGAGAAAGAAAGGCACAGCCCAGGAGTGAAGAAGTAGAAATATATTAATAGCTTCATAGATGTTAGGGGCTGAAAGGGGCTTTACAGATCTTTGGGTTCACCCCCCTGCTCTTGGGCAGGAAAGACTGCTGGGGTCAGATGACCTCAGCAAGATGGGCATCAAGATACTTTTTGAAGATTGCCAGGGTGGATGACTGTACCACCTCTGTGGGGAGCCTGTTCCAAAACCTCAGTACTCAACTTGTAAAGAAGTTTTTCCTTATGTCTAGTCTGAATCAATCTTCAATCAGTTTGTGCCCATTATTTCTTGTCCTCCCCTGGGTGGCCCTTGGTGAATAGTTGCTCCCCTAGGCCCTGATATACTCCCCAATATATTTATAGGCTGCCACCAATTCCCCTGTGAGTCTTCTCTTCTGCAGGCTGAACAGTCCCAAGTGCCTCAACCTCTCTTCATATGACCTGGTCTCTAGGCCTCTAATCATGCACATGGCCCTCCTTTGGACTCTCTTGAGCTTCTCCACATCCTTCCTGAAGCGTGGTACCCAGAACTGGATGCAGTACTCCAGCTGTGGTCTCATCAAAGCCAAGTAGAGTGGGAGAATGACACCCTTAGCCTTGCTTGAGATGCCTCAGTAAATGCATGCCAGTGTTTGATTAGCTCTGCCAGCAACAGCATTGCATTGGTGGCTCAGTCATTTTGTTGTCTATCACGACACCCAGGTCCCATTCAGCTGTGGTGCTGGCAAGCATAGCACTGCCAAGCCTGTAAGTGTGTTGTGGATTTTTTCTCCCCAGATGGTGCACTTTACATTTCTCCATGTTAAATGACATCAGGTTGAGGTCTGCCCACCTTGCAAACCTGTCCAGTTTGGCCTGCATTGCCAGTCTGTCCTGGAGCATGACCAGGCTCCCCCATAGTTTGGTGTCATCAGCAAACTTTACCAGTTCACTTTTAATACTTGAATCCAAATTGTAGATGAACATGTTGAAAAGCACTGGTCCAAGTACTGAGCCCTGAGGCATACTGGTCACCTAACACCATGATGACTTAGTTCCATCAGTCAGTACTCTCTGGGTCCTACCATGGAGCCAGTTACCTATCCACTGGAACAGAAAGTAGTCGAGGCTTCATTTTTCCCAATTTAACTATGAAGACATCATGGGAGACCAGGTTGAAGGCCTTTTTGAAATCCAAGTATAAGACATCAATGTGGTGACTCACCATGACTTGAAAATGAGTTGGCACTGAGTGGGGACTGTGCTCAATGGGTACTACCATATATGGTATCCTAACTGATCCTTGTGGTAGGCCCGCATCAGTATGTTTACCCAAAGTGGGCTATGTGTTTTATAGCCATGCTCATTTAATCAACTTCATAGTTGGTTTCCACTACTGAGCATGTCCTCCTTTTGGCAGAAGTTTAATGACAAAGTATTTAATGATGTTTCCTTGTATGTGAATATAAGATGAGGCATTTTTCCCCCCATGCTGATGCTTGTTATTTGAGTAAATACAGTACTACAAGAGCAACTGTGGTAAAGATAAACAATTAAAACACAAATGACCCCCTCCAAAAAGCCAACCTTCTGTATGCCAGAATAATTTGATAAGTGTATTCATGAAAGCAATTAATATTCCTGTGTTAAGATCTTTTTATATAACCTTCCAGTATGAAAAAGATAAGGACAAGGAGCCAGATTAGTGGCTCATATACTTTTGGAATAACTCCACTGACTTTAATTAAGTAACAACAGATTTTTACTGGCATAATAAAGGAACAGCTCGATCCAAGATTTCTCAGGAATAATGGAGAAATATTTGATAGAGAACTGTCCACAGCGGCCCATCTTTATGCAACCCATTACTTCTAGAGCTGCGCAAATGGAAAATAAATGCCCCAAGAGGACTTTATAAAGATGGCAATTCAAGGGTCCTGTTTATAGGTATGTATAGAAAGGGAATCAATAGTATCATCTTTATAAAGAAGCACTGCTTACTTTTCCTTACACACACACTGGTAACATTATTGCCTATCCAGTTCCCCAGAATTAAGCCAGCGTTATAGCTTCATTGAAATAAAAGACTGTGAAGCTGGTGGACTAACACACTACAGCTCAGAACATCTGATAACCAGGGTACTTACCTGGAGGTTTGAGACCTAAGTTCAAGCATCTGTTCTGACTGGTTTGGAGTAAATGCTCAAACATTTTTTTTTTCCCAGATGAGTACCCTGGCCACTAAGTGACAGAGTTGCTCTCTCTCTAAATCTCTCTTCTTGTAACTGTTCCACTCTAAATATTAACTGAACAAGAGAGAGACTGAATCTTACAGCCTGCTGGTTAGGACACTTGACATCTTTCCCAAAATAGAATTCTTGTTCTTCAGCCAAATCTGTTCAGAACTTGGTTGCCCACCAAAACTGCTGCTTTCCATAAGCTGTACATCTTGGACTAATGTAGCAGCACCCGTGTGACATTGCACTTTCCAATGTGGTCCTTCTGAATCAGTGTTTCTCAGTTACAATGTTTAAAAAGATAGTAGAAATCAGGCAAGTGATATATTTTGTGTTTACGGTAATGGGTACTAGTCATGACCCTGAACCTCCTAAGTCTCAGACTCAGGTAAACTGCAGCCACCAGAAGGCTTCTCACTTGGAGATTTTGTATCATGCCACCCCTCACTTTACATCCTTAATCTACAGACCCTGTAGTCAAGAGTAGGGTGTCTGCTAATACGTTTAGTAGGTGCTCTTTGAAGGCTGCTGCAGGGATCCCCAGTTACCATAGTCTTGCACCAGATTTGGTTAACTAACTCCTTCTTTATTGCTTATTATTTAAAAACTCAAGAATGAGCTCATGTACCTTCAGCTAGAGGTGCCCTCTTCAACCTCCCAAGCACTGGTAATTTTTCTTCTTGCCTCCTTCTCAGAGTGGATGCTCTGCTTTTGCTAACTTCATAGGAGCCCATACTCCAACAGTCCCTCTCTGGGTTCCTCAGCAAGATGCTAGAAAACCCACCTGTTTTGGCATTCTTCGACTCTACTTACAGTTCATCCTGGATCAAATGTTGGCATTTGAAGCAGTGCTGTGCAGTGGATTCTAGAAATCAAATGACTATTAACAGAGTGGTCAGATGTGAAATGATGATGCCATGTCCAAACACAGGTTTGACGACCTGCAACCTCATCCATAAACTAACATTAGCTCACCCCTGTACATAACACTCTCCATGGTGTTTGACTTGGAATACCACCCTGTGAGGTCATCCATCTTCAGGAGCGTGGACAGTAACACGTTTGTACTCTTGGACTGCAAACGCTACAACACTAAAAGTTTAGCATTTAAAATTGTGCAGCAGGGGAACCATTTATTTTCCAACACCTTGGGCTCCTTCATTTCCCCCTCCTGCCCCTCCAGGGTTCCTTCCCCCCGCCCCACAGGGTTAATCTTCCTGCCATCCCCCACCACCTCTGGGACAGACAACACAACCAGCCACAGGTAAGCCAGGGAGAGGGCAGTGAACAGGTGGGGTGTTTAGATAAAGGTGTAGCCTAGAGTGGCTAGGTATTAAGAGTTACAGGAGCTGCCCAAAATTACTGTATAACAAGGCTCTTATCTCCAGTACTTCATACCTCCAAAATGTTTTATTTCAATCCATGTTTAAGCTTTGGCAAGCTGCTATTTTGTATAGAACGTCATTTCCTGATCTTCTGGCAGGAAGCAGGAAATACGTGTATGTAAGCTATTGCTTCTCAGACTGTGTAGTCTGTACAGAGCTAGTTGGTCATGTGTTGTAAGTTGTCTTTAGTTCTAACCAGTAAATTACAATATGAGGGACCTAAAAATACTTAGGTAATATTACTTTTCCCCCTCAGAAACCTTAATTAGTGTAAAAATGAGAGGTGAGAGGTAGATTATAGTTGAGTCTGGCATTGTTGTAACTAAATCAGTCACCTAGGTGTTTTTTTCCCCCCTTTAAACTTGTTTTAGTGAGAGTCTTTAACTGTTAACATGAAAGAGAATTTATAGGACAAATGCCCATTTAAAATTAAGGCAGCCTTTTCACCATTTATGGGTGGGTGTGTGTGTTCTCCTCTTTCCCCCCATAACTTTAAAAGACCTCCTGTAATCGTGTAGTGACATGCTTTGTTTTTATCAAAGTAAATGACTTTGACCAAGAAACTTGGCTTTCCCTATTTTTGTAAAGGAGCCAAAGGAAAGGTAATATTTACCAGATTTGACATGAGAGGTCAGTGAGAATGTAAACAGAGTGGTCTTTCAAAGAGGCAGCATAGTTGAAGCAGTCATCCTGATGCTTTGACAAATTCACTAACATCTGTTCAGGTGCCATTTCTGCTGCTCAGACCTGCCATTAACCCAGGAGAGGGAAGGGATTTAATTAACTGAGCAGACTAACGTGTGAAACTTTGATAAGATTGTGTCATCTGGGCAAGATGCATTTGAATTTTTCTCCCCAGCTTTGTTGATTAGAGAGATTTCATCTATGGTACAAAGTTTTTGTCAAAAAGCTATAACAATATTTGAGCACCAGGGTTGCTAATCTATACGTTTTCTAAAGCCAGTGCAAGCAAGCAATTATTTTGGGCGGAGGACCACTTACCGAGTTTTGGCAAGCTGTTGAAAGGGTAGCCTGGCCCCTTGACAGGAGCCCCACCCCCTGGTTGCTATCTTAGGACTAGCCCCCTGACCTTTGCCACCAGACATCCCTCCCCCCCCCCCCCCCCCCCCCCGAAGTACTCCTTTCACCAGGGGGTTTGGCATCTCAGAAACAGAAAAATACCAAATTATATTCTAAAAATCAAACCTCTGCTACAACGTTCATTAATTTGATTTCAAAAAATATTTTTGTCCTTATTTACATGTGTTTGTGTAGTGTACATAGAGGTGATTGTATAATAGCTTAAAATAAAGTCTTACTCTTGTCTGTTGTGGGGGGTGTGGGTGGGTGGGTGTAGGTTTGTGGATATGTGGAGTGTCAGGGAGGGTATGGATGTGTTTGTGGGGGTGGTGTGTGTATGTGGGGTGGGGGAGCTTGTGGGTGTGTGTGGATGTGGGTGGGTTTGAGGTTTGTGGGGTGCTGTGAGTGTATGGGGGAGGGTGGCTGGGGAGGGTTGTGAAAGGTGTGGAGGGGGAGGATTTGCCCACAGCCTACCCCCACATTCCTCCAAGCCTGGGCTTCATGCTCCTGTCACTCCTGCCCCATGCTGCTGCTCACCACCACTTCTCCCCCATCTGCCACTGCTGCCCTTCAGCTGCTTCCCCGTCCCTTCCCCAGCTTGCCACTCTGGCACCATGTCCCAGCTGCACAGTGGAGACACAGGACACAGCAGGAGCTGAACTGGCCTGGCCGGCACTACACAGAGCCAGCCGAGAATCGCAGGGGCCAGGCCAGCTCCTGCTGTGTCCTGTGGCCTGGCACTGCAGCTGGGAACCATGTGTTGCTGGAGCATCTGGTGAGAGGTGGGGGGAGTGGTGGCAGAGGCAGGCAAATGACTGTGGCAGGAGTGGGGTGAGGGGGAGCGAGTGGGCACACAGAGTACAGCGACAGCTGGGTGGGAGCACAGGGCCAGTGTGGTGCACTGAGGCCAGCACTGATAGGGCTCAGAGCAGGGTGGCAGGAGCACAAGGTGTGGGCCAGCAAGGCTCTATGGACCCAGGCCAGCCTGCACCAACAGAGAGAGAGTGAGCTGGCCTGGCTCCAGAGCCACAGCCAGCCTGGGCCCTGTGCTCCTGCTGCCACACCCTGGGCCCCACCAGCCCTGGCCCTGGCACACTGCGTGGGCCCCACACTCCTGCTCAGCTGGCGCTACACTCCACTTATCCGCTCACTGCCCCTTCCCCCCTGCCAGCTGTCGCTTTCAGTGCTTCCCTGCTTGCGGCTGTTGCCATTCCTCTTCACCCCATGCTGGTTGTTCTGGTACTACATAGGTCTGGGCTGCAGGCTGGAACTGATCACCCACAGTCCTCTCCTACCTCACTTGCTTCTTATCTGTATTTCCCTCCTGTGCAGGGAGGCAGAAACAGCTCCATGGTCCCAGGCCAGAACTCTCTGCTTGGCACAGGGCTTCTGGCTGGGGGTGACTGGGGTGGGGTGGGGCTGGCTGGACCTTGCTTCTGTAGCTGCTTTGTCCTGCCAGTGGCTTCCCTTAGGTCTTACTGCCCCTGGCTCCTGAAATTTTCTAAATTTTGTAGGGGCTCCATGGGCTGTATAAAATGGACCAAAGGGCTGGATCTGGCCTGCAGGCCATATTTTCCGGTCCCTGGTGTAGCATTTACAAAGATAGATTTCTAGACCTTCTCTGGGTCCAGCAGCTCTGTGCATGGAAATTGAAATGGACTGAAAGTCATGCTGGGGGTGCAGTGTGAAGAGGCTTGTACTGCAATCCGTACACTATTTCACTTTCTCTAAATTGAAAGAAAATTTAACTTGCTGAGTTTCCAAATAATTATATATTTTTTCACATTACTACTCTATTTACCTGACACCAAGGCAACTTCAAATTTAAGGTGACCCCCCAATAATTAGAGTCTTTACATGAAAATTTAGAAATTTGCTATAATTTTCCATGTATAGAATGTAATTGGGGGAGGGGAGGGCAGGTATCTTAAATTCATCCCACCCACAGCTTTGATGGGGAAACCAGTGGCTGGGAGTGAGGGTCCAGACCATCTCTCCTTTCCTACCTGCCCTCCTACCACCCCACCTCCTTTCCTTGCCATTCTGATATTATTATTAGAATGGCAGGATTTTGGTTTAGAATCCTGGCCCTTTTACCATCCTGGTCCTTTTACCATCTTGTCTGCTTTAATTATGTGACATAGAAGATATTAATAATCCGTCTCCTCTCCAGTCACCCTGGTTAGCTTTTCTTTTCCGTACTTTTGCACTTTCTGGGATGGGATACCATCTCAAAGATAATGACCATCCATAGAAAAGGTTTGGGTTTTCCAGAGGATACGAGATATTGCCAGGCAGAATGATTTTGCAGTGGCCAGGGCTACTCATATTGCCCCTGTTGGAAATTAGATGGGGAGGGGGGGGGAGAAAGGTATTTATAGCTAGATCTCAATAATAAATGGCAATCCTCTTTGACTAGACTCAGGACTGAACAGATGTCCACAGCTGTTCTGGCTGGATGTAGATTTTTCATTCCAAGGGCTAAAAGATGTTGCCCAGTCTGTCTAGGAATTTTGGAAGATACTATCCACTATGTTTTCGAATGTTCTTTATATAATGACATAAGGAGAACCTATTTATTACTGTTCTTGCAGAAATTGATACATTTTTCAAACAGAGATTAATTAGTCTGGCTTTTACAGCAAACAGATCCACATTTACTAAACTCTCTTGCAATTTTTTGCTTATAAGGCTGAGGCGATTAAAGTTAAATATCCTTTATTACTAATATGAGTGATACATTTTAACATTAGATTTTATTTCATTGTCTCAATTGTGGATCTGCGTACAAAAATATTATAGATTCATGGCTTGATTAACTACTATATTTATATTAATAATGTTTTATGTTGGTGGGCTCTATTTTAGTATATTATTTGTAGTTCAGTTACTTAGTTCAAACTTATTTAAACTATGGTTGTACGTGTGCTATGTCATTTTCAGGAGCATCGGATTTAGCCAGTATCCTTAATAAATTGAATTAAATTTAATTCCTTGCCATTGCCTTCACCCCCACCCCCGCTGCCTATCTCCCATAGCACATGCCATTTCCAAGTGCCTGCCCTCCACACACATGTCCTGCCATCCCTATGCCTGTTCCACAACCCGCTATTCCCTTTACCACCTTTATTCTTTTGCTACATACCTTTTGGGCAGCTCTGGCTCTGACTGTGAGGCAGTTGGTGGTGGCCCTAGCCTGGCTAGGAAGAAGCAGTGACAGTAGCTCTAGGCTAGGCTGGATTGGGGCCATAGGTGCTGAAGCTAGAACTGAAAGTAAGTAGTGGGGCAACAAGTGTCCAGTGGGGGGAGGCTGCACAGTATACTACAGCCTGTCCTTAAGCTGCACATCATAAGTCTGTCTTGCAGGCCCCTCACCCTACTGTGTGGTCTGCCCACATATCCTTTGCCATGAGCCCCCTCCCCTACTTCACAAGCCATCCTAGCCTAGGGCAGGTGGCAGCTCAGCTCTGGGTTTGGCCCCAAATCCCAGGCTGGAGCCAAAGCTGAGTTGCTGCTTGTCCCAGCCCAATACATAAAATCTAAGATGAGGCTTTTTTTCCGCTATATTGATTGGGGGGAAAAAAACCTTGCCTTGGATTTGAGTAACTATGGTATGAAGAAAAAAAAGAAACCCAGATTAAAAAACAAGTAAGCAAGAAAGCAGAAAAGCCTATTAATTTCTTTCTTTCTTTCTAGCATATTATTGAGTCAGTCAAACATCAGCTATCTAGGAAAGAATCTTCTTAATTTAGATGGATTGTGATAAACAAAAACGTGCAATATTTTAAATGACTAATATATTGATTTTATTCATCTGATGTTTTCATACTTGTCTTCTTATCAAGCTATAACGGATTAAAGCTGGATGTTTATGACAGAGACTAAAGGCTGTAAATAACAGCGTTTTACAGATTCGTAAAAAATCTATACACATTTTAACTGTGTATACAGATTCAATTCCTCGGAAGGCCTAGAGGGAAATCAATTGATAATTTTAATCCCAGATCAATTTGATTTAAATTTTGCAAATGGGCTAATCCAATTTTTTTAATGCATCATCCACTTTTGCAGATGTAGTGATTGCTTAGGGTCTGATGTATTACTCCTTTTGAACTCTCTTCCCCCAAATCCAGTACTCTGTTTGAGAACAGAGATTTAACCTATTGAGAGTTGGCATTGACTGTATTGGCCAATTATAATGAACCACTTAGGATAAATGAAGTAGCAGCAAGGTGATGTCCTTCTGGAGCCCTGTACATGAGTTTTCAATTCAAGTTTGTGTTCTTTTGGTGCATATGTACAGTCCCTATTAAAGTTAATGGGACTAATTCAAATGTATGGCAGAAAGGAGGAAATTACCTTTGACTTTGTACCATTGAGCAAGAGTGGTGACTCTGCACCATTTGTCTAGAGTGGTGATTCTATACCACTCCAGACCAATTATACTGGTAATCCTAAACCAACTAATCTGTTTCTCAACCCTGTTGTTGATTTGCTGAGATCCAGGTGTCAGATTTCATTTTAAAATGAGGCAGTATCGTTTCTAATGGCAAAGGAGGATTTAAACCTTTAACACTGACAAGTGGAAGGTACTACACCTAGGGAGAAAGAACCAGCAGCATACCTATAGGCTGGAGAACTCCCTTCTCATCTGCACAGAGGCAGAAAAGGATCTTGGAGTCATTATTGATTCCAAGATGAACATGGGCTGCTAATGTGAGGATGCGGTCAGTAAGGCTAACCACACCTTGTCATGCATCTACAGATGTATCACGAGCAGGTCCAAGGAGGTGATCCTCTCCTTCTACGGGGCACTGGTCAGGCTGCAGTTGAAGTACTGCATCCAGTTCTGGGCGCCGCACTTCAGGAGGGATGTGGATAGCATTGGGAGGGTCCAGAGTAGGGCCACTCGCATGGTCAGGGGGCAGCAGAGCAGGCCCTATGAGGAGAGGCTATGGGACCTGAACCTGTTCAGCCTCCACAAGAGAACGCTGAGAGGGAATCTGTTGGCTGTCTATAAACTTACCAAGGGGGACCAGTGGGGAATGGGAGAGTCTCTGTTTCTCTGAGCACCACCAGGAGTAACTAGGAATAATGGCCACACGTTGACTGAGAGTAGACTCAGGCTATACATCAGGAAGCACTACTTCACAGTCTAGGATCTGGAACCAACTTCCAAGGGAAGTGGTGCTCACTCCTACCCTGGGGGTCTTCAAAAGGAGGCTAGACAATCACCTAGCTGGGGTCATTTGACCCCAGCATTCTTTCCTGCCCATTGCAGGGGGTAGGACTTGATGATCTGCTCAGGTCCCTTCACAGGGGCACAGAAGGGAATTGGTGAGTATTTATTCACCAAGGCGCCCCCGGGGGTTACAAGAAATAATGGCCACAAGCTAGCAGAGAGCAGATTTAGATTGGACATTAGGAAGAACTTCTTCACAGTTAGAGTGGCCAACGTCTGGAACGGGCTCCCAAGGGAGGTGGGGCTCTCCCCTACCCTGGGAGTCTTCAAGAGTCTAGCTGGGGTCATCTAGCCCCAGCGCTCTTTCCTGCTTATGCAGGGGGTCGTACTCGATGATCTATTGAGGTCCCTTCCGACCCTAACATCTATGAATCTATGACCCTACCAACTATGAAAGTCTGAAACTATGAAAATGCTGAACATTGTAGAACATACCTACTGGGCACATCTACATTAGACACTAAATGCATGGTGATTTAGATGCTATATAGAAAGGCAGTTTCATGTCATATTGTTGCAAGACTTTGCCCAAATATTCCATAGAGAACAAAGGCTGTAAAGACATATTCCATTTCTTCCCAGAGAGCTTTTTGTCACAGGTCCTACAGACCTTCACACTCACCCTGCTGCAAGTACCTGTAAAGCATGCTGGATAAGATGTACTAATGCTTTTTTCCAGGACACCTTGAGTGTATGTGCATGTGCGTGTGTGTGTGTAATTAATTTATGCTCATTTAACTTAACTGTCATTGATTTTAGTGACATGCCTGTTGCATTGCATGCTGTCCTTGGCTGCATACTGGCAAAGGAGAAGCAATGCAGCTTGGAAGGGCTATGTATGTAAAGGGATGTGCCACTCCTGTTATGATCAGACTTGTAGCTCAGGACATCAGAACCACATTTTCTTTACAGCCAAAGAAAACAGATGAGTCAAAATGACCAAAGAAATTTCAAGCCTGAAAAGGCCTAAATAGAGTATAGAATATAATAATATAATAATATAATAGAACATGGAGAAAACCTTCAATAGGAATGTGAAATAGAACTAGTTAATCTGTAAGCTAGATTTTGTCCCTTCCCTGGTAAGTGAGAGATGCTTCAATTTAGTTCTTCTTAGGGCCGTGATATATGTATACATTAACACCTGAAACTAGTCTTAAGTGCTCATTAGGCAGTTCAAAGTTACACCACTTCAGGACAGGATCATCTCTGATTCATGTTACCCATCTCATCTTACACTAACCTGCAGCACTGTAGTGCAGTGCTTCCCAAAATTTTCCTCATCGTGCCCCTATTTCCTTAGCATGACCCCATTTCCTCAGCATGGCCCCTCACTCCCTACTTGCAGCCCCCCAACCCCCTGACCCTACTGGTGCCCCTCACTCTCTATCCACAGCCTCCTACTCTCCCCAGGTGCCAGAGGCCCAGGCCCTGCAGCCTCCTGCCTCCCCACCTCAGCAGCGCCTGAGCCCCAGCTCCCACCTGCAAAAAGCAGCAGCTGGTGAGGCTGAAGCATAGAGCCCAGCTCTCCACCCACCATCCTCTCCCCCACAGGCAGAACAGCCAGAGCGGAGCACATGGTGGGGCGGGGGGTGAAGAATGCAAGCTGCCTGCTGCAGGCTTGGGGCTCCCTGCCCTGCTGCGCTTCCTCCAGAGCTCTGCAGCCCAGCAGAGGGGACCTGGCATGGGAGAGATTGCCACACCATGACCCCATCTGCTGATGTTGCAACCTCGTTTGGGGTCATGACCCACAGTTTGGGAACTGCTGCTTTAGTGTAAATGCTTCACATGTTCAATGCCCCCCGCACTGGCCCTAATTGGACCCACTTCCCACCACTTTCCCCAGCACCCCAGATCCCTGATCACTGCTCCCCTGTCCCCTCACTTGTGGCTGCCTTCTTTTTCTGTCCCAGGGGAGCAGGCTGGAAAGGGTTAACTTGCCTGTCTGGCTGCTGCCACTGCTCTCTGGGTGGGCTCATCCCAGACGAGCAGCATTCTGGCCGCACCAAGCAGTGTAAATAACATCATCATTCGCTTATACCATCCATCTCACCATCATGGTCATCTATGGCAAGTGATGATAACTTTTCATAGTTTCATAGTTGGTAGGGTCAGAAGGGACCTGAGCAGATCATCAAGTCCAACCCCCTGCCATGGCAGGAAAAAGTACTGGGGTCAAACGACCCCAGCAAGGTGTCCGTCTAACCTCCTCTTAAAGACCCGCAGGGTAGGAGCCAGCACCACTCTGCTTGGAAGTTGGTTCCAGATCCTAACTGCCCTGACTGTGAAGTAGCACCTCCTGATATCTAGTCTGAATCCACCCTCTGCCAGCTTGTGACCGTTATTTCTAGTCACTCCTGGTAGTGCTTGGGGGAACAGGGACTCCCCCAATGCCTGCTGGTCCCCTCTGACTAGTTTGTAACAGACCACTAGATCCCCCCTCAGTCTTCTCTTGTGGAGGCTGAATAGGTTCAGGCCCCTTAGCCTCTCCTCATAGGGCCTGCCCTGCTGGCCCCTGATCATGCGAGTGGCCCTCCTCTGGACCCGCTCCAAGTTGTCCACATCCATCCTGAAGTGCAGCGCCCAGGACTGAATGCAGCACTCCAACTGCGGCCTGACCAGTGCCCCGTAGAGGGGGAGGATCACCTCCTTGGACCTGCTCGAGATGCATCTGTGGATGCATGACAAGGTGTGGTTGGCCTTCCTGACTGTGTCCCCACACTGCTGGTCCATGTTCATTTTGGCATCAATAATGATTCCAAGATCCTTTTCTGCCTCTGTCTGACGAGAAGGGCGTTCCCCAGCCTGTAGGTATGCTGCTGGTTCTTCCTCCTCAGGTACAGCACCTTGCACTTGTCAGTGTTGAAACCCATCCTGTTCTCATCCGCTCACCCCTATAACCTGTCTAGGTCTGATTGCAGCCTATTCCTCCCTTCTAGCATGCCCACATCACCCCACATCTTAGTGTTGTCAGCAAATTTGAACAGGGTGCTTTTTACCCCCTTGTCCATGTCACTGATGAAGGTGTTGAACAGTGCAGGTCCGAGGACTGAGCCCTGGGGGACCCCACTGCCCACATTACTCCAGGTTGAAAATGACCCATCCACCACCACTCTCTGGGTGCGGCCCTCCAGCCAGGTAGCAATCCATTTGACTGTGTAGGTGTCGACGCCACAGTTTTTTAATGAGAATGGGGTGGGAGACAGTGTTGAAGGCCTTCCTAAGGTCCAGAAAGACTACGTCCACTGTTACCCCTGCATCTAAGGATTATGTGACCTGGTCATAGAAGGCCACCAGGTTGGTCTGACAGGACCTGCCTCTAATGAACCCATGTTCATTGCCCCTAAGCATAATCTCCCCTGCTGGCCCCTCGTGGACATGCGCCAGGATAATTCTCTCAAAAAGCTTACCCAGGATCGAGGTAAGACTAACTAGCTTATAGTTTCCTGGGTCCTCCTTCCTCCCTTTTTTGAAAATGGGAACCACTTTGTCCCTTTTCCAGTCATCTGGCACCACACCAGAGCACCATGAATGCTCATAAAGCCATGCCAGGGGTCTCGCAATTACCTCTGCCTAATTCCCTCAGCACTCTGGGGTGGAGATCGTCAGGACCAGCTGGTTTAAATACATCCAGTCCCTCCAGAAGTTTCTTGACTAGGTCCTCTCTGACCCTAGGCCTGGGTGCGCCTCCCCTGGGGCCTGAGGGGGACCCAGCGGCTGGGCTGATCCAGTCCCCACTCAGGAAAATGGAGGCAAAAAAATTGTTAAATAGGTTAGTGTCGCAGAGCACTGAGGTGCCCTGCTCCTAAAGAGGAGAAACTGCTAGAGAAAGAGCCCTAGCAGTGAATAAGGAGCCCAGCTGGTGGTTGCCAGGGCAACTGGAGTCAGCAAATGACCCACACCTGCCAGCGGTCAGCTGGCTGTAAGGGGCAGGGCCTGGCTCTTATAAAGCCCAGGAGCTGAGGCCAGGGAGTTCCCTGCCAGCAGGCCAAGAAGAGGGAGCTCTCTGCTGTAAAAGAGAGGAGAAGCCTGCTGAAAGAGTAGTACATGATACGGCTATGGGATGAAGAGTCCCGGTAGGCCAAGTGTTGTTATAGCCAGGCAGCTGATGTTTATATTATAGCCAAGAGGCTCGAGTTTCTGTTGTTTATCACCGGTGGTTTGGGTGAGGCTATTAGGGGTTGGAGGAGGCCTCATAGGGGTTGGAGGAGGCCTGCTGGGGTCCCCACAGCAGTGTGGGGACCCCAGTGCCAGTAAGGGTGCTGCCTGCGGGGTGCATAGACCCCAGCCCCAGAGAGGGGCGGTTGAGAAGCCCAAGTGCGGGCGTGGTGGGCCCCGGAGAAGGGGGTAGCAGTGTGGTGGGCCCCGGAGAACGGGCGGCTTTACTGAGAAGAAGGCCCAGGGTGGCCATGGAGAGCCCTAGGAAAGGGGCAGCATTATGGAGAAGCCCCAGGAGAGGGGCGGTATTCCTGAGAAGGCCCAGCGTGGTCACAGGGAGCCCCAGGAGAGGGGCGGTATTCCTGAGAAGGCACAGCGTGGCCACAGAGAAGGCCCCCAGAGAGGGGGCGGTGTACAGAGAAGGCCCACAGAGAGGGGGCGGCAGTCTTACCGAAAGGGGCAGCATTGTGGAGAAAGCCCTGGAGAGAAGGACGGTGTTGTTGTGAAGGCCCTGGAGAGAGGGTGGCGCTGCAGAGGATCCCCGAGAGAGGGCAGCGCTACGGAGAGGGCCCCAAGAGAGGGCGAGTGTATACTTGACAGACCAACGTCTATTCCAACTGCGAGGCTTGGGGCGTGGTATAAGGGGTGGTTGGAGCCACGCATAGCCCTTAAGGCTAGGGTGCCCCTGAAGCACCGATCGTAGAGTGAGACCCACGAAGAGGCCGGGAAACCACGGGGTCTGAATCAACACAGAGAAGTGACCAAGAGGGCGTAAGGCAGCCTCCCAACCTTATCTAAACATCAAAGACGTGGTGGGTGAGAATCAGAGGGTGCCCTTGGGCTGACTTGGCACGGAGGAAGGGGGCCTTAAGGAGATCACAGCCCTCCTGGAGGACCCTGCTGTGACAGTTAGCTTTGTCATCTGGTGTGACAACCAGATTTCCTAGTGTGTTTTGCAGAAGTCCCATGTTATCTGGCACCTTCTTTTTGCCCCCTATGTATTTAAAAAAGGACTTCTTGTTGTCCTTGATCTGGGTTGCTAGTCCCAGTTCCATCTCCACCTTGGCCTTCCTGACTGCCCCCCCTGCAGCCCCGAGCAACCGAGGTATGGTCTTCCCAGGTGATGGCCGGTACTTCTTTCCGGTACTTGTTTTTCTGTATTCCTTTATTTAACCATTGTAACTCCTGTACTATTTCCAGTTTGTATAGAAAGGAGATGTAAACCCAAGTAGTGCTGGTGTGTAAACCCAGAAGATAATTTCATTAGTGTATCTCATATAAAATGGTGAATAGTGCCAGGGATAAAAAATAATAGGCCTCTCAATTGAAATATTGTACTTCTCTGTACTGCCTCCATTTAAGAAGATCAATAAAAGCCCATTCAGTATAAATAACATTTTGGGGGTGGGGGGGAAGCTACAAGCAGGATTAGTTTAGTAACAGGTTTTATTAGACCAACTATATAGTTGGGATAGATGTTAGAGATAAGCTTTTAGGCACATAATTCTCTTCCCACCTTGAAAAACTGGAATAAGTACAAAGAGATGGAGAAAAAGGGAAATAATGCTCCTGGATATAAATGCATAGTTTCAGTTTGCTGTTTGCTATTTGCTAGGCATTGGTATCTGTAGATTCCATCTGCAGAGCAGGACAAATGAAAATGGAGCCATTATAAGTTGACAAGATATCAGTTTATAAACACTTGAGCTCAAAGTGGGTTAGATATCTCTCTTTTCCTTAGAGCTCCCAGAACAACTCTAATGAATGCACACCCTCCTATAGGATATAATTGCTGTTAAGATGTTTAATTTTTTATGCAGTCAGCATAAATGGCTATTTGTTAGGGCTGTGTGAAGCTTAGGTCACTGATTCGATTCAGCCTGATTTGACGGCCAAATCTTCTAATCCAAATCAAATCAGGACACCCTTTAATCTCTCCAAAACGAATCAGAACCCTCCGGATCGATTTGGAGGGATTCATTGATTCAGACATAGACAAAGTTTTATGTTTCTTCTATGTACCTCAAGGTACCAGGCAACTCATGAACACTGAGATGGTGGGGTGGATGGAGTGTCCCATGTGAGTGCAGGGGGGTCCCCAGCGTGCTCGGTGGCAGACCTGGAAGTGGACCAGAAGCACTTCCAGTCCACTCCTGGGTTCACTGCCAAGCACAGGGTACACCCCACACGCTCCTGTGGTATGCTCCATCTGCCCCACCATCTCAAGCGTTCACAAGCCATGCCTGGTACCTCAAGGTATGTAGAAAAAACATTTAAAGCTGTGTCTATGGCCAAATCACTGATTCTCTGAATCAGCATCAAATCTTCAAGTTCAGATTTGGCCAAATTGAATCGGGACAGCGATCTGAATCAACGTATTGAATTACTGTCCTCTGAATCAAACCAAATCCAAATCGAATATGGCCTGCTTTGCACACCCCTACTATTTTTATGGCAACAAGAAAAAGAAATTGTACTTGGTCTCTTTGGAAAATGTTGGACCTGAAAGTGACACAATAAAAGTGTTCCAAATTAGGGTTTAAGACAGTACTACTGAACCTGAAAAATGTGTGTTGGTTACTGATTGATTCCAGCCTCTGAATTCAAGTTGTTTGCCAAAAGAGTAAGTGGAACTATATTTCATATATTTTCGTTCAGGTGTGTGAAAGTTGGAGTTTACATGCAGCAGATGACATGAAAGTGCTGCGCTATATAATGTGCCAACAAGGCCTGTCAAAGTAAAAGCGCATAAATCTCACGAGCTATGAATCTGTATCTAAACCGTGTGTGTGTGTGTGTGTGTGTGTGTGTGTAAAATGGGTCCTTCGTGGAATGTTGGCCAAGAGCCTAGTAAAATCCTCTCAGAGCTGTGTTCTTAGTGCATCGCACTTCTGGCCATTGCAAGGGAACTTGTAACCTCGTTGTCTTCTCTAATTAGGATTTTTCAACAAATTGAGAGCTATAGAATATTCACTAAAAGGATCAAGCAGTCCATTGTACAGCTAACTAAAGTGGCTGAGAGGATGGCAAAAACAGTGAAGGCCTAGATACAAGGTTCCTTGGAGCAGCAAGTGCAGAGGCCTTTCAGTACTGTCAAATAGCATAGCGAAGGAAAATATAATTTTGAACAGCACAACTAAAATAGAAAGCATGCCATATCCTGGCATTACTCTGCCCACCACAGAATAGAAACTTGACCCTGGTTCAACCAATTATGTATGTTATGGGCAAAGCATGATTACATATTGACAAGTAAATGTGCAGCCTTTAATCTCTACTTAATTGTATCCTGAAGCACCAGTCTAAGTACTTTCTTGGGAATCATGAACACTTGTGTTCTTTGGTGGGCAGTTACTCAAGTCATCTGCTGTTCCTGCTTAGGACTTGAACTAAAATGTAGGGTGTGTGTGTTTTGTTGGTGAGAGTGTCTGGATTTCCGTACTCCTTCTTCCCAATCAGAGTTTGATCAGAGTGCACTAAAACACAGGCACTTTTATTTAATCTTTGAGGATGCAAATAGAGCCACACTTTCAGAGTAGTGTACTGTTACTAGCTGTTAAAACTCCAGCTAAGGTGTCTTTATACAGATGGAGAAAAGGCAGTGCATGGTTAGCCCTTGACTTTCTGCCCTCAGACTTCTGTGCCACTCAGTGAAACTGTAATATTAAAATTAAAAATGTCGCACTGCAACCATGTACTTGGGGACAAGAGCCAAGTACTAGAATGCAGTGTCTGATTTCAGGATAACGATTAAGAACTGTAAAGTCTATGACGGGCAACACTCCTTTACATCTCTGGAGGGATCAATATTGTAATTCATTTATGACCACAGGGTGTGAAGTGTGTGCTTTGTCCATCATTAATGTTAACTGGGTACAACCAAGGGTGTGCCCATCCTTAATTGGATGGGTTAGGTGGGCAGGCAACAGTGCTGTGAAAGGGATGCTGTGACTCGGGTACAGATCCCTCTATTCTATATAGAGCCACACCATGCAACTGTTTTTTAATTGTATATAGAATTAATTTAATATAAAGAATTTTATATACAATTATATACATATATATTTCAAAGCAATAGATATTATTAGAGAAAATTAACCATTATACACTTTTATACATACACATACTTATAACTACATTTTGGGAATGGGGTTGCGTGGGGTATGCCTTGAGAGTGGCTGCCTTACCTAGGACCACGAGATTCTTAAGGTAAGCCACTAGGCCCACAGGATGATCCCATGCAGACCTCCCACTGGTAAGTACCAGAGTTCCAAAATAATACTTAACAAATCAATCAACAAGAAAATAGACTCCAATAGAAAAATACCAACCTTAAATTTATTTACCAGCTAAAATGTAACATAACACTCACAGCACAACAAGTTTACAAAATATTAGGTGCACCTCCCAATTTTGTAGGGTACACTCACATAGTTTTCTGAAAGGAGTGGGGGGTCCCTTTTTCCAGCCTCTCTCCTGTGAAGCCCCTATTTTTTGCACTCATGGTTGTCCCAAGCGGGGATGTGGTAGGCTTGTTTTCCCCATGTGTGGACCCAGCTGCTGCTTTGGCATGCTGTAAGGGGTTTCTTCTTTGTAGGCCAGGTTCTACCAAGGTGAGGGGTGGGGTTTGGCCTGCCTTTCTCTGGGCCCAGGCCCAGTGTTCCTGTGGAAGGAAAGGGACTGGCAATGCTCCAAGAGCGCCTTAGGGCAGGTATCCCCTTGATGAGGTCTCTCACTGCTCCCGGGGCCAAGGCACCATGCACCAGAGGGCACACCGTGTGGAGCCTGAGCAGGCTCTCCCTGCTCCCAGGGCCAAGCCTCTGGCAGAGGCTCCTCCAGCAGCACCTTCAGGAGCCTAGGGCTATTGCCTGCTGGGGCAGCTCTCCCCGGCTTTTCTCAGCTCCACTTTTCTTCTCATCCCTTGCTGGTTTGGTCTCCTAGCCGAACATGCTGTTCTTTTATAGCCATCCAGAGCTCTGCCCTGGATTGCAAAAGGTCCAATCGGAAGAAGGGGCGGCAAAAACCTCACGGGGACCCCTCCTCCTGGGAGCTCTGCCTCTAGATAATAAATGCACCAATCGGGAGAAGATGGGGGCGGGGGGGGGCATCATCTCATGATTGATGGAATAAATTCCACCAATGGCTCGGCATCCTGCTCAAGCCGGCAAGCTGCGCCCACTAGTCTAACATTGTATGAATTAGCTATGCTGTATGATTTGCTTTAGAATCTTTAATTATCCCACAGATGTTATTTAGGGAAGGGAAGATATCCTCATTTTGAACTTTTACAACAAAACAAGGAATAGAAAATATCTTCTCTGACATACCTTGACAATAATGGTGTCAGTACAAAGTGTGTTTGGGAGCCAGAGGGGAACAGAATGGATGTGAGAGAACTGAAAATAGGTGGGGAGGATGCTCAGTCTTTGATTTCTTTAGCTGTAGTCTTCCTGCCCAGAAAAAGCAGAAAATAAAAGCTCAGGATGCACTGCCCAAAGCATCAATAGGTTTCACCTCCTATCCCAAATGACTGTAAACAAGTGAGGTGACAGGATATTTTGAATTTACAAAAATAGTGCAGCAGTTTTTCTCTATGCTATGGAAACATACCCTAAGTCTTGCTTTTGGCAGAAAAATCACAATGTAAGAGAGATTTCATACCTCCTATGTTCCTCAATCTTGGAAAGGGCAGAGAAAGGGCAGGTGACCTGACTTTTCACAAGGCGTCCTTCAAGATCAACTTTGCTTTGCTTTGCTTTCCCCTTATTTTAGGGTTGTTAAATGAGTTGGTTTTAGTTGTACTAATATTCTCTGTTTAGCCACAGTACTTGCCAATGGTAGTACTTGCCTGTGCACAGCACTCTAACAGTATGCCCCAAGGCTGACTAGAAGTAATAAGGTTCATCATCAGTGTCTGATTTCCCCTTGGCTTTTTTACTGAGGCACATAACAAAGGGTCTAATTGTGACTGTGGTTTTTGGAATGCTGTATGACTGCTTCTCAAGGAGGACTACAGCAAGATCATCAGAATATTTAATTTTTGCCTCAAAATATCTGTGAATTGATGACAGTTTTCAGTCACTACTAATCAGTATTGTATTTGAACAGGTTAGCTAGAAGAAATCAACTTCCAATGCTATCGCCTACCCCCATTTCAACCTTCAATTCTGCCTCATTCCTATTTTTAAAATAATAATAGTGCTTACTAACCTAATAGGGGAAAGAACATACACGTTGAAATCCTGGCAATATCCATGGTTTCAATAACAAAAACCATTACAAGGCACTGAATAATCACCCCCTTATTGCTGAAGACACTGAGTGACTAAGCAGGAGCTGGATAGCTGAAGAGGAAGACTGTCAACTACAGTTCTGTAATGGAAAACATTAAAGCTTTTATTATTGAGAAAGGGAACAAGATTTCTAGCAAATTGTACAGGCACATCTAGCAGGCAAAAGAGTCATGTTCATTATTAAAATCTGGGTACAGCTAGGTATAGGTTAGGGGTGGTCAGGACAACAACAGAGTGAGATAGCTTATGTATTCTTACTCGAGAGATTTAAACCTTAGTGGACAGAACAGTTTTTTTCAGAAGTACATATACATGATGAGTATGACCTCTCTCCAGGTTCACTATGCTTTTTGAATGGAACATTTAAACAAAAACTTAAGAGAGCTACTTTGCAAAACGACTTCTTTTGAACTTTGAGCAAGGATCATGATTTGGCCTTAAATCACTTTTGACAAAAATGCATATTCATTATGGTTGGACTTTTCTTTCTAAGGTCTCAGTCTGCCTCCTTTGAGTTTTTACACATTAGGGAAGAGCAGGAAGTCATCCAGGGTGAAGCCAACTCCTCCAGTAGTAATTCATCTGCATTAGAAAGTTAGAATGACTGAGAACTACAGAGTACATACTATATCCCTGAGTAGGGTTATTCACAATAGCATTTTTGCACATTCTGAGACAGCACCATACTGAACTCGCGTAGCAGCTCCATGACATTGAGGAGGGTTTTAGATAAGCTTTCCATTTGTCCACCATAGGGTCCATCTGTTTTCCAGAGATAGAGAATCTGAAGGCTTGTTCTCCCCTTTTTAGAACAAAATATGACACTTCCGTGTCTCACCCTTGCTGTTTTGTCTGGATCAGACCTCATTTTAAAATCTTCTATCAGCTGTCTTCTTTCAAAGCCCTGATTACTTTCCATATTGCTTATTTGGATTTGTTACTGCAGTCAGCAGTATGATGACCAGGGATCCTGGTTTTCTCTTATAAAAAAAATTGCAAATTCTCTGGTAAAAAACCCCCTGAAATCTGTGACAAAAATGAAACACCACTATATATAGAGGTAGCAATTGAATGCAAAGTTTTGTTGAGATATTTACAATTTTAAAGCAATTTGGAAGCCTACCAGTGCGTCAATCACTGTAATTAAATAAATTCTAAGTACCTATACACTTTGGTATTTGATTTTGGGGTTTTTATCATGGAAAATCAGAGCTCCCCCTACCCCCTTAGCTCATAGAATGCAGATCCAGGTCCCTCACTCTCAAGCCCACAGCCCCTTGGCCTTGTCCCACAGTCCCTCACTTCCCCTGACAGCCCTCTGGCCCTTCCAGTTCCCTTTCACTTCCCACCCAGCTCCCCTTTCCTGCACTGCTGGTGCCCCTGACTCCCCCCACAGTCCCCCCAGCCCTGCTGGCACCCCTTGCCCCCTGCCCCCCCCCAGCCCTGCTGGAGAGGGCCCTCAGATGCCAGGGCTATAGGGCCAGGGACCCAGGTCTGCAGCCCCCTGCCCCTTGCAGCAGCACTCAAGCCCTGGCTGCTACCCATGGGAGACAGTGGCTTCTGAAGCATAGCACAGCATAGAGCCCAGCTCCCCACACCTGCAGACAGCATGGTCAGAGCAGAGCCCATGTGGGGGCCGGGGTGGGTGGCCTGCTGTGGCCTCAGGGGGTGAGGCTGGCTCCATGCCACTGCATGCATTTCCAGGGGAGCAGGGGGATCTGTGCCCCCCAGATCTGTGCTAGGGGCAGGGGTGGGTGCAGGCTTCCCACTGTAAGCTTGGGCTCCCTGCCCTGTTGCCCTCCCCTGGGGCCTCTGCATCCCAGTGGGTAGGACCCAGCATGGCAGGGCAGGGCCAGGCAGAGAAGCTCCTTGCTGCCAGGAACCCTGTGCTGCCCTTGAGATGTGCCCCTTGCCCACCCAGCAGCAGCAAGGATAGCATTGCAGGGTTGTACCCTTTGCTGCTGTGGAGCGGGAAGGGGGCCCATTGCCATGGCAGTGCAGAGCTTACAGTAGCAAGGAGCTTCCCTGCTCAGCCCCGCTCCGCTGTGTCACACAGGGTCCCACCTGGTGGACTACAGAGGCCTTGGTGGAGGACAGCAGAGCAGGGAGCCTGAGCCTGCAATGGGCAGCTCATACTTGTCCCCACCTTGCACACAGATCTAGGGGGCACAGGTTTGCCCTGCCTTCCCTGGAAAGCCAGCCTCACCCCCACCTCCTGCTGCCCCATCCCAATCCCCACTGGGGTCTTGAGGCTGCTCATTCCAGCCCCGGACCCCAAGCCCCACGCACTGCCCAGCTGGGTAGGAGTCCCATCCCCAGCCCTGTCCAAATCACTCCCTCCCTCCCTATAGGGGCTTCAATCCCTCTTCCTCTTACCCACCAGGCTTACCTGCGGAAGCTGCTCTCCAGGTGTTCATGTGCATATATGTGCACATGGTGCCTCCAGCCTTGCCAGCCTGGAGAGAACTCTTTGCAAAAGTGCAAAATCCACGTGTTTCTCTGTTAAAATGAGAAATCCATGTCTTTCTTGGGGAAAGAGGGAAAACCCGGTTTTTCTGTGGGAAACGGAAAACCCGGATGACCTGTAATCATCTTTATATTGATGAGAATGGTAGTCTTATAAAAGCCACTCTGTTACCACTCATTGTGGAAATGTCTTAATTTTGTTTAATTACCTACAAAGTGAAATCCATTTATTGCAATTTCATACATGATTCTTGCAGTACATTTAAGGAAAGTGCAAGACTATTTTTAGAACATGATAACACATTGCATTGTAGGTAGTCTCTCATAAGCTCTGTCTCAACTCAAAGTTTGCGTGTGCTGTGGTATAATGTGTTTTGAATTAATGAGCAATCCACAAGTGAGGATGCTAAATTCCGTATTTAATTAAGATTTATGTTTACTTATTTTCTTGTAACACCAAGCATAGTATCAGCTGGTGCATAGTTATGTTTGGAAGGTGGATGTATCACAGAAACACCATACTTTTTCAAAATTAAAACTGAAAGTAAATTAATATTTTGAATCCTGCTTGCATAAAAATTTGATTATGCCAATCAATACATACTAATTGTAATAAATGGATGTACGAGTAGACAAAAGCATTTCTAACAGAGTGTGTCAGCAAAATGTGAGGGGGTGGTCATTTGTTTTGGTCCTAAGTTTCTCAGACCTATTACACTAATTTGTCACTTTCCCCTCCAGGAATAAGGATTTGAAAAGCACTTTGATTTTTGCTTGTTACACGTCTTGGAGAAACTTTTTGTAAGTTTCTCAGAAAGAGGGATGGTCAAAAATGAAATCATCTGAGTTAAATTGTTGTACAGCTGGGTCCCCTCGGCATGCTATTGTTGACTTTTTAGCATTTGCAAATGACATTTGTGTTGCACTTAAAATTATTCAGACCAACCCAGTTAGCCGCAAAAAGCTGGAGGACGAGGAGGAGAGAATAAAACAAAAGGAGCAGGACTTCATTAGATTTGGTAGAAGTACACTGAACATATTCAGAAGTGTCTTCTTACACATTTTCTTATACTTCATAACATTTGTTCCTATTTCACTTTCCCTAGACCCAACCAAGTCCTTACTCTCCATTAAGAATGACTTTGAAAACTTGCCTGGTATAAACATTAGTTGTTTCATTACAGGTCAGACTAAACATTTGGGGATGCTATAGGAAGAGTGCAGGGTGTTGGGTTGTTTTCCCCCCACGTACCCCAAAATTAGAAAAATTAGTCAGATATATCTGAAATCAGGCATACGAAAGCCTGTACTGTGTCTTACGTGAGAGTCAGATCAGGAAAAGAAAGGGCATTCTCCTTAAAGTAGTACTTAAATCTAGGCATTGGGCCAAAAAGCTCAAGCTACAACACTAGTAAAGCTTTGACCACCTGTTAGTTTTTAGCCAGGTCAGAGACCCTGGATGTCTGATCTGGAGCTCATCTACAGAGATGTTCCAGGAAAGGATTTTCAACTGATTGTCAAGTATTTTTAAAAATTCTATTTTTTATAAATGTTTGGTGCATAGCATTCCTAGTCGACAAGAATCTCAACACGTCATTTCCTGAGGCAAGCATACTCTAAGCAGTTAAGAAACATAAATGGTTTAATTTTCCTCTTACTTTACACCAGTCTTTGTCTCTGCGTAACATGATTTCTGTTATTTCTGATCTTCACCATCTTTGCCATCTTAGCATGGTTTTGTTTCCTTGCTCACCTGTCTTAGTGACCATGGGCTTGTTGTGTATAAGCTTCATTAAAAGCAGTTCACTGTGGGCCAAGCAAGGGTCATTGCATCAGCAGCCTAAATACCCCATAAGACCTACTGAGTACACTCCTTATCACCACTTGTCTTATACCCTGTCCTCACCCACACACAGCTGTTCCCTACTTAAGCTATGGCTATGACATGCAGCCAAAGACTTCAGAAACAACAGCACCTTGTACAAGAGTGAAACAAACTCTGTCTCCAAATAATTATGCCAAATATGACATGTATGTAAAACAGCAAATCTATAAGATGATAAGGGAGCTGGGAAGGGTTTACTTGGTATCCTTCGTAAGCTGAAGAAATGATTAAACAGACTTAGAAATAATGAGATCTGATTCTTCATTACCTTATACGTTTTCAAGCTGTTTACATATTTTAATAAAACATAACTAAATTAGAATACTCCACTCGCAAATACCAGGCTCCATTCCCAGTTCCCTTACTGTCTTACAGATTTGCCACTTTTACATACTTGGCATATTTGAAATACTTATTTGGAAACAGCATTTGTTTTATCTGTCCAAATGATTTCTGTATTGTACTGTGATGGCAACAACAAGCCAGAGACCTGAGCCAGTGACATTATGCTGTCCAGGCATATAACCAAAAGATTGTTCATTCCCCAAAGAGCTTAAGGTACATTCATTTTGTATTCATAAAACATACAAGGTGTTGATGTTTAAATAGAGATGAAGAGTTTTCAGGTGCTGGTGCCAGTTTTTTGTTGTTTTTTTTTTTTCAGGGTCACCTGGCCCACCCTGCAGAATATGGAGTTATTTTTTAATACCAACCTTGGCACTTCTGTGCATTGATCACTCTTGAATTTTTGCTTTTAAATAGATAAAGCTGCCTCAGATTTTTCAGCATTCCCTCCATTTTCTTTTATTTTCTGCAACAATGTTCAGCAAACATGACAAATTATAAGGTTAAAATAAGTAATGTTTGAAGGCAATTCACAGATTTTTAAAAGATACCATTCTAGCACCACTGACTCAAACTTGAAAAATATCACTCTGAAATTCTTAATTAACCCTGTAAAACTCTGACCTGGTAACTATTATCCCAGTTTTACAGATGGATAAAATGAAGAATAGTTTGGTATATGTGGTCTAAGGACTAGGGAAAACAGTTCAGCCAATAATAATCAATGTATTTCTACAGTCACTCCAAAAATGACATCCACAATAATTCTAAGGCTGAAGCTGGAGCCACAGAGTACTCTAACCCTGCCTCAGCCAGTTTCTTTCTCCTTCCTCCTGTAATATTTCCTAACTCCATGCTCTTTGTCCCCATTGAACTAGACACTGGAATTAGGATTTTGGCTTTCGTGACATCAATTATTATAATGACACTAGGCATCACAGCACTGGGGAAAAAGATTTTCAGGTGACCATGACCTACTCTGATATATTTGGAAATCCAACATGCTATTAAGTTGTATAAGAGAAGAAAGAGTAGGGCACTGGTTTTCAACTGGGGTCCTGTGATGCCAGTATGGCCTGTAGACAGGTGCACTGTTTCTGCTGTAGCTTTTCTAACTTAGGCTCTGACATACCTCCTGCGTGGTTGCAGTGGGAAGGGCTGTCAGCATAAGCTCCTGCCACAGTCGCTTCCCAGTTTGGCTCTGCAGGATGAACACAGCATAGTTCCATCTGGCTGAAGCAGCGATGGCACTGAGGTGAGTATGATAAAATTATAATGACCTAATCAAGTGTTAATATATTAATTAATACTAGAATTATACTATGAATGTTGTAATATGCATAATAAATTTTAATGGGGCACCACTAAATTTTGCATATTTTTGGAGGGTTACCTTGAATCTAAAAAGGTTGAGAACCACTGGACTAGAACTAAAGGATAAAGTCCTCCCAGAATCCCTGCTTCTTTGTGCTGAATTTACATGATATGAAACACTGTCAGACTAGGTTAGAACAGCACACCAGAAACAAAACATGATGTGGCACAACAGCAGTCCTTCCCAAAAGAAAACTCTTGTCCTGTATCTTTGTCTGTATCGGCTCAATTCTGTAATGCACTCCGCTCCTTTGCTGAGATGCTGAGCACTGTAAGCTCCAAGTGGCTTTCAGTAGGAGCTAATAATACTTGCAACTTTGCGCTATCAAGCCCTGAGCTGAGATGCCAATTTGCCAAGTACGGCACCAGGATAAGATACTGTATAAATTATTAATGGAGAAGAGTCTGTCAAATGCTGCATTGCCTTGCCTTTGGCTGTGTACACATTGAAGAGGTTTTTTGTTTGTTTGTTCTCCTAATCTAATATGTTTCTGAAAAGAAATGAAATAGTGAATTCTGAATGTGACTGAGCCCCCTGCTATTAATGGCAAAGCTGCCAGTGACCTCAACAGGAACAGGACTGTGCCCAGAGAGTGGGTATTTTGCTCAGCCCTGTGCTGCTCACTTCAGGATTGGCTTTGGAACAGATTAACTATAAACTCTTGATTCATAATTAAATATGATAATAGTACTCTGAAAGGTTTGAAAGGCAGCTTCAGAAAAGATTTTCTCAGTGGTGGGAGGATGAAAGGGAAATAAACATTTCCACTGAAGGAGCCCTATTTCTACGTTAATGCTGTTTGTCTGTCTGCAGAGCAGCGGCAATACTGTTATCATTTCAGTAATTAACTTCTTAGTCTCCACCAATTTTGACTTGCATTTCCACTGTTCCCTTACCATTTAGCTTGATCCATCAAATGACTCCTCAGGCAGTGGCTGTCTGTTGAATATTCAGACTACTCCTTATATTACTTACTCCTAGAGAAGCACCTGGAAGGTGCTAGCAGATGTGCTCTTGAGTATTTCAGCATTTGTTGCTTTCATGTCACCTGTCGGACAGGACAGTTCTAGATGGGAGTCTCTAAGACAAGAAAATAGGAGTATAAATATATTCACAACTTAGGGCCAGTTTCAGCTCATGCTGATCTTCATGGCAAAATTCCTATTGATTTCAACACAAGCAGGATAGGCCCCCAGAACAGAGGCAGAGGAAGAGACATGGGTGTAAGTCACCTCTGCACCTCTGATGTTTTTGTTTTACTGGATGCAGCTGGCTCTGGAAATGCCCTTTAAAGCACTCCCTCATCAGCAGCAGCTAGTCTTGTTTTCACACAGGACAGTAGTAACAGATGGCTGAGTGTAGGCTCAGCCACTCTCCTAATAAATTAGCAGAAAGATCTTAGCATTCTCATGATGCCTTCTTTCTTTGTAAATAAATAGCTGAATAGAAAAAGAGAAAAGGGTCTTCCAGCTATGCTTGGATGTAATTTGGGTGCACTGCTTTCTAGAGCATTTTGTGGGTGATGAAAAGGAGTAGTAGGAATTTGTCATGATCCCTGATAAGAAATGCAAACAAATTGATTTTGTTTTTCAAAACAAAAATGAAACTAGACTGGACAAATATTAGAGAATAAATTGTAGGGAACAAGTTTCTAGTAGTGGCACAAAGGCCTATATGGCTTTCTAGGTTTTTTCCACCTCAAAATCTTTGAAAATAAACAAAATAAGGTCATTTTTAAAAACAAACACTTTCTCTTGACTTTCTGTAGAGAAGCAGTACTCTAGCTTTCTGAGCTTTCTTTCAATCTTAAAATCTTTTTTAAAACAAAATGTTATATCTGTCTTTAAGCTCCAGATCTACTATGAAAAGTAACTCTAAACATGGCTTTGAAGGAGTTCATGTTAATTTTAAGTACTCTCAACTAAGGCTGCTTGGTTTAAGTGAAAAGATACTTTAAAAAAAAAAAAAAAAAAAGCAAAACCCATGCTGCAAATTTACCATATTAACTTGAATATATGATTACCCTGAATATAAGATAAGCCAACAATAATTATATTCTATATAAATTTGTTATAATTTTCCAGGTACAGAATCTAACTGGCCTTCAATTGCTACAGCAGGGAAAATACATTTGGAGGGGTCAGCTGGCTCCCTTGCCCTCTGCCACTCCAACTTCTTTACCCTAGAACCCATTCCCTGCAACTTCCTTCTCCCGCAGCACCTTCCCCTGCTTTACTGTCAGCTCCTGCTCTCCCTGAGCACGTGGAAGTGAGGGGCACATTTTAAAACACTGACTTTGAAATAAATGTGCTAAAGTAATTTACACATACAAATTCCTATGGATATAGATAGACTTCATCCAGAATTGACGCATGTTTACCTTTTTTGAAACTGCTGCCAGTTTTAGCACAGGTAGTCCATAAACACACTTTTTGAGCTGCACTTTTGTACCTTCTTATATATAGTATAAACTATATATGGTATTAGTCCAAAGCCAAAAGGCTCATGATTTACCATACAGTTCACTGGGCTGGGCCTCAGCAGAATCAGCAGCATTTCAAATCATGGTCACCTCAATGCTCAGTATGTGTACACACTCCAGATACCCCCACAAAGGATCCATGTGCTAATTACTGCCTCCTTCCCCCCCTGCCCCCCCTCCGCGCACACACAGTCATGACTGGAATCGGATGTTCTTGTCGTAAAGCCTTGGAACCCTCCAAAAATGTATATGCAGGTGTGGTGCAGGGCAACTTGGTTCAGCTCCACCTCATGGAGGGCGGGGCCACACTAATTGTATGCAACAGAACTGAGAGAGGGGGTGACAGAGAGATTCTGACTGAACTGTTTGTGGCCATGTTTGGTGATGCTTGCCAGACATTTAAGTCTGGTGAAGAAATAGGAATGATTGGAAATGGTAAAGCAAGGCATAGTTCAGCTGTGGGAGTAAAGTGGAAATTGAAATGTATTCAATATAGTGGCTCACCATGACTGGAAAAAGTCAGTGCTGAGGGGGACTGAGCACAATGGATCCCACTATGTTTCTAATTCAGATGGGCTGGAGAAGGTATTGAAGCTCTGCATTTTTACCCATGCTGCTACATCCTGCTTCCCACCCCCCAAACCCCTGACCCCAGCCCGTCCCACACACTCTGACACCTCCATTTCCATTTTTACTGACTGGCTTTCTTGCCTGCGTTGTGTGCCAGGCCAGCCTGTGGCTTCTTTACTATTCCTTCTATCCAGGACCAAGAGATGCACCAACTGCAGGTACTTCATTAGCCTGACAAAGGGTTTTTCAATGCAAAAGATGGCATCCCGGGCAGCTAAGCTGAGCACACAAGGAGCCTCACAACTGCACTGCAACAAGAAAATGTTAGACCTGTCAAAGAGTTGACAGGTCTGGGCTTTCCCCAGCCAGGACTTTGTGCGTGCGTGCATTAACTGGAGACTATGGCACCTTCTACCCACCTTTCACCAGGGCATCATTGGTCCTGGCATTTATGGGGCTGCCGCACTGCCAGCACTCCCACCAGACCTCCTTACCCTGGCAGGGGTAAGTGGTCATACCCAGTACCTGGGGTCTCCTCCTTCCCTGTAGCTCCATCCCATACCTCGAAGTTTATCCTTGCAGGGGAACAAGCTCAGCGGGGACATGTTCTTCCCGTGCTGACTGGTGATGCAGTGAGTGCCCCCTCCAGCTGAGAGCAGGGCATTACCTGTTTTGTTTTGTTTTTAAATCAAAAAGGGGAATAGGTGTGGACAGATTGAGAAGGGTGGCATTCAGTCCTTCTGCACCTGGACCTTGGGGAACCCCAACAGTGGGAAGCTCACTGTCAGGAACACCAGCTGCTCCACCAAACCAGCATCCAAGCAGGTGCAGTGGGGTGTCACTACATCCCCAGCAATGCTGAACACCTTCTCACTCGGCACACTGGTTGGTGGACAGGACAGGGGTTCCCGGGCAACTGTGGCCAGATCTAGCCACACTGGGCTGTGGCTTGCCCTGTAGGCCAAGGGGTCACTCAGCAGCAGCAGCAGCTCCACATCCTCAGCAAGATAGGCAGCCACCAAGGCATGAGTGCTACCTGCCTGATGCTGGCATGTGGTGGCTCTGGACCCCACCATAGAAGCCATGCCCTTAGCCCATATTGGCAGCACCTGTGGCAGAGGACAAGACTAGCACACGGATGGCGTGCTAGCATGAGACAGTGAATCCCCTTACATGTGCTCTCACCTCCACCATTCTGCCTCCCTGACTTTCTTTACCTGCACCTCCATCCACTGATTCAGTGCTTGGCTGCCACATACAGTACCCTTCACCCTTGGGTCACACATGGTGGCCAGCACATGGACTGTGCTGGAACACAAGGAATCAAGCTGTTTCCTGATGCCCTCCTTCAGCTGCATCACCAGTGCCTGCATGTCTGGTGACAGAGGCCTGCCCAGCCAGGAACATTGATCCCTTGTAACTTCTCCATTTGGCTCTGAAGTTCCCTCACTATGGGGATCACCTGGCTAAGGAGGGCATCAGCAGCACTGAGGCTCTTGGTGGCCTCAAGGAACGGCTTGAGGACCACCCAGATCTGGGAGATTGTATCCCATTCAGCTTTGTTCAGGGAGCTGCTGATCCCGATTTCCCCAAGCAAGGACATCTCATGGATGGACATCTGTTGCTCCACCAGCCTCTCGAGCATCAGGTACGTGGAGTTCCACTGAATCTCCACATCCTGCATGAATTTGTGTTGTGGAATGTTCAGCTCTTTTTGTTTATCTCACAGAATTTTGCCCCACTTGATGCTCCAATGGAAATAGCCTGCCACCTTCCTGCATTTTGAAATTAGCTTGCTGGTAGTGGCAACACCATCGCTGGCAGCCCTGTCCCCGTCCAAGGCATCCCTGACAAAAAGGTGCAACTTGTCTGCCACACAGCACATGCCAACAAAGTTGGCATCACAGAGTGCCTTGACCATATTGGCCCCATTGTCGGTGACCATAAACCCACAGTGACCTTTCCCTGCCCAGTGAGCCACCCCTTTACCAAGTGCTTCATGGCCCCCATGTTCTTTGCTGCTGTGTGGGACTCATCCATCACCTAGTCTTGAAGGAGAGCCCACCGACAGCCTGACTGGTCACACTAGTGCCCTGTGAGGGAGAGGTAAGCATGATCTCCACCCTGTCTGCTCCAGATATCTGAGGTGAAGTGTAAGGCCACCTGCAGACCTGCCTTGTGTGGCTCCTCCCTTAAATACTCTGCGCATGCTTCATCCAGGGATGGAACCACCGTCCTACAGAAGGTGGTGTGTGCGGGCACTTGGTATGATGGGACCACAAGCACCATGAGCCACCTGAACCCTGGTTGCTTAATGAAGGAGAAGAGCTGGCCATTGACAGCAAGCATCTCCCCAGTGCTCTGGGTGATCTCGCTTGCCTTTAGACTGCACCCCCTTTGTGTCCTCTTTTCCTATCCAGGGATGGAACCACCGTCCTACAGAAGGTGGTGTGTGCGGGCACTTGGTATGATGGGACCACAAGCACCATGAGCCACCTGAACCCTGGTTGCTTAATGAAGGAGAAGAGCTGGCCATTGACAGCAAGCATCTCCCCAGTGCTCTGGGTGATCTCGCTTGCCTTTAGACTGCACCCCCTTTGTGTCCTCTTTTCCTCCACTGTTCCAGCATGGCCTGCCTCTGCTTTGGGGGGATGGGGGCATTGGAGCGAGTGGGGGACTTCCCTTTGGGCATGTGGCGGGCCAGTAGGGGGCGCTCCTGCATTGAGCTGCCCACCTTCCTGCACCCGACCACCTTCCAGGCTCTGAGTGCCCTCCCTGGGGTGCCTCATGTCCGGCCCAACCCTTCCCTGGAGCACACCTGCTAGCCTGGGGTTCCCGCTGCCACCATCCAAGGCTCAGGACTCAATTCTGGCTCTGCACACCTTGGAAAATGCAGGCCTGATCGTCCAATAGGTACTAGACCCAATACAGGCACTTGGGGCACTTCCCCAAGTCAGGGGCTTATTAGGAAAGTCTCCCTTAGTCCACAGACCTAAGGGGCCTCCTAGGCATAATTTAGACCCACCCCTCAATAAGTCTCCCACACGGGTCACAAAGGAGAACTTTATTGATTACAGGAGGTAGGGTGAAAACAGGGTAAAAGGTAGAGCAATATTAGAGGAATCCCATAGAGCAAACTAGAATGGCTGAGGTGGCCATTTAAACTTACATCTGAGTTACTGTAAGCTAAATATCTAGTCTGATCTCGAATAGCTTACTCACATGCATCATCCAGAGGTGGTTGGAGTTTTCCTCTGGAGGCAGGTCACTCTTTGAGCATGCGGTTATGAGGAGAGAGCCAGTTTCAGATTTCACTGGGTGACCGCATGGCTAATGGCTGCCTTCTTCCTGGCCCGGGCCTTTAAATAACCTCTCTGA
>NW_005843812.1:7914-8319 GCF_000455745.1 Alligator sinensis | reverse complement strand
TGCCCACTACCCAACCAATTAAAAAAACCATCCCTGGCTACCTGGGCCGGTGAGTGGGACTTTTCCCTCCCCCCCCCAGGTGACCAGAGAATCCGCCTCCGAGGCACCAGGCTTTTGTCATGTAGGCAGGGAGGAAGATCCCTCTCCCTGAGGAATTCGGCACCAGCCTCTCACACTGGCAGAGACAGATTTCTGGAGAGGGACACAGACGGTGGCATTTCTGCCACAGGGCACACTTCCACTTGTTACCAAATTTGCCCATTACTTTGGGGTGTGCTCATTTATTAGGGATAGTTTCTAGGGTCTTGGTGATTCTGTCAATGTGCTGCTTGTGTTACTATACGGAGCTGTATCTCTCCCTTCTGCAAGCCCTCACCCCCAGTGGAGCTATCTTGCAGGACTCAA
>NW_005843812.1:6650-7182 GCF_000455745.1 Alligator sinensis | reverse complement strand
GGAAACTTAGCTCAAGCTTAACTAATACAGTTCAGGTTCAGAAGTTTATGCCTAGAGAGGAGAGAGAGAGAGAGAGAGAGAGAGCTGGGATCTCACCTAGTCCAAGATACTCAGGCTGCAAAGCTGACAGGCACAGTCCGTAGCACAATCCTTGAAGAGAGAGACGATCTGCTCTTCCAGTGTCCCAAGAACGACAGGGGATGGTGTCAGCACAGGAGTTTTCTTCTTCTCTTCCTCCTTCTTCTTCTTCTCTCCTCCTTCTTCTTCTTTCCTCCTCTTGAAGCACACACACGTTTTACAGATTTTTATACCCTCAGTTCAGCTGCTTCGAAGCATCCTCAGTAGTGTAAATCATTGTCTTTTCTATTGACAAGGGGTTATCTGGTTTGGAACATCTCAAGAAACTGATTGATAATCAGGAAACACTTAAGATTAGGGAATAACCCAAATACTTGGGAGCCAGCTTGAGATTCCTATGGATGGCAGATATACTGATGGGATATCTCATGGTTTCTTCAGGAACAATAGATAG
>NW_005843812.1:1991-6358 GCF_000455745.1 Alligator sinensis | reverse complement strand
GGGTTGATTAACATTTGAAGCACAGATTCCCCATCATGCAGTGCTCCCCTGCTTTTCTGGTCCCAGAATTCACTGCAGTCTCTGCTTCAGGCTTTCTGTTCTCCATCTCTCATGTAAATTAATGGTGATCTGGTTCCATCTCGGATGTAAATGAGACCTAGGGCAGTTGGTTCACTCTTGTCACCCTTATCTTGAGGGTCTTAAGTGTGTCTCTCGCTGCATCTTAATCAGTTTCATTTAGGTAGAGGAGGGGAGGGAGGCGGGGTGAGTCCTTTGTGAGTCAGACAGACTGCATCCTGTGCCAGGGTTGCCCAAGAATACAGAGCTGAGGCGTAACACACTGGTGCCAGGCTGAGGAGGAGCAAGGGCAAGGGGGTGATGCCTGCAGAGATGCATCAGGATCCCTGTGGTGCTCATGTGTTTTTTTTCCCTTGCCCTGGCTGATTTTGGCTTGACAGTGCAGGCAGATAGCATATGTGGGATCATCTGCCAGCTCAAAGTGATCCCAGACAACACTACCCACTTGCTTCAGGGGTGTGGGTGCATCTGTGGATGCTGCTGCACTTTCCCCCTCTCAGCTGGCACAGGCATGGCAAGAGGAGCAGTGGACTCAGCTGAATCACTTGCCTCCACCTTTACATCAACATCCTCTGAAGTGCCTTCTGGGGAAGGAGACCTGGCTCAAAGAGAAACTTGAGGGGTGGCGAGCACAAACTCAGCTGATTCCCCCTCCTTCCCCAGAATTTCCCTTGCTAGGGCACTGAGATCCAGATCCAGCACCAGCTCTTCTTCTGGCACTGGAAGGCTCAGCATGGGAAGTGACATAGGGGTGGAGTAGGCTGCTGTGCTGGTGCTGGTGATGCTGGTTGTGGTTGTTGTCATGGTGGGGGTGGCAGAGTTATGGCTGCTGCGCATGGAAGGGATGCAGTCTCGGGCACAGGCAGTGGCAGTGGCACTGCTCCCCTCTCCTTGCTGCTTGTAACAGCTTCATCCCTTTTAGCTGGAAGAAAGAGGCTGTCTCTCAGTTTGGTAGAGGGGGGAACTTACAGCTCTCCCTCTACCCCCTCTTCCACCCCTCCCTGAAGGCTGGCCAGTGTGGCCACCTGCCTTTCCACCACACTTCATGATGTATTTCATGTCTTCCTTTTCAAGAAATATATAAATGTATTTGCGTTCCTATATGAACTGCAAACTAGGTGTGGTGCAGTGAAGAGATTTATCAATGCAATAGAAATATATCTGTGTGTCTATATAAACTCAATAGTGTTGATGTGGAGCAAAGAATGAACGTTTAAAAACAAATATATATAGTAAATTCCTCTATAGAGTAAATTCTATAGTAACCCTATGCAATATAAGTATAAAATTCCAAAGAATAAATCAATTAATATAATAATAAAATAAAAGCATCTACAAGAAAAATGTATTCTGAAATCCGTCTTGCTAGGGTAGCAAGCAGGGAATCATTTAGAAAACCAGTGCCGCTAGCCGTAGTGGTCTGACAGTGAGCTGCCAGAACAGACTGCTCAGTAAGTGACCCCAAAGCAGAAAGCAGGGGCAATTTTAAAAAATGCTACCTTTTATGCAGTTTTTCTGTTCCTCCCGCAGAGCACTGGGGTTGCAAGGGACCTCAGGGAAGGGTGACAGTCACTGGTGAGCTATACATGTCAATAATGAGAGCACTCCTTCCCCACCACCTTCCCCTTCTCCTCCCCCTCCCTCCCCTTACTTTACTTTCTCTTTTCCTGCAGAGAAGCCATTGAGAGTAAGCCTAGCTTCCAGGTTGAAACTGAAAATGTTTTGAATTTTTCGAAATGTTTTGACCTGCCCTGTTTTGTTTTGACCCTGTTTCAAGCCTGCCTGTTCCATTTTGACTTTGCTGTTTCAAGGTTGAAATGGCTCAAAACAGTGTTGAAACAAAACGGGCAGCAAAATTTCGCACAGCCCTAGTAACTAACAAATGTCAGGAAGGGGAGCATGCTGGTTTAGTGTCACTGATCATATCAAATATCTTGCCAGTGAGGAAGGTACAACATAGATGGAGCTTGGCAAGCACAGCAAAGTATCTAAGGGAGAGGTGTGTGGATGAAGAAATGGTGGGACGTGTTTTGGGAGTGTGCATATGCAAAGGTTATGTGGGAATGGGTACACCTTTTTTTTTGTCACAGAAATAAGCCAGCTCTTAACACAAGAGATTATATTGTATGGGTTTGGGGGCCTGAGAAATTCCAAAGGGGCCTGAAGAAATTATGTTAATTAATTACTGTTAGCAATTATCCAAATGAGTATATGGAAAGTAAGAAACCTGTGGGTTTTTAAGGGTTGGCTTTAACTGAAAGAGTGCCTGCAGCTGGGGCTGTATGAACTGAAATACTACACCGATTGAGATAAGGAAGAGATTGGAGAAGTGGAAGAAAAAAGACTGGACAAAAATGTTTCATCAAACCAACAGAGTGGATTGAAGGGAGGGGTAGAGAGTTTCAGGTGACTACTGAGGTAATAGGGGTTTTTTTGCTCGTTTTTTTTTTTTACAGGGAGGTTAATTGATATTCATGGGGTTCTGTATGAAGAAATGCAGTTCTGTAAGGAGTTTTTGTTGGAAGCTGATGCATGTTGTTTAAGGGTTTAATAGATGTAGTTGTATGTTTTTGATATGTAGTTGTTTTGTGATATGAAGTCTTGGTAAAACAAGGATCCTCAATATGTGAAGCTTTGTAAGTGTAGAGTGATGAGTGTGTTTTTAATAAAAGTTGTTTAAAAAAACAAGGTCCCGTCAGTACATTTGCCCAATATGGACCATGTGTTTTATAGTCATACTTAGCATTGGCATGTACTTCATGCCCTCAGAAGGGGCTACCGTTCCTGCAAGTTTCATCCAAATCAGGCCAGAAATGACAAAGTTATAGGCTGGTTTGTCCTTCCCCATTATAGCCTATGGGCGAACCATTGAAACAGCATTAAAACGGCAAAATGTTTTGGCTTGCCTTGTTTTGTTTCAAGTCTGTTCCAACCTCAAAATGGGTCAAAACGGTGTCAAAACAAAACTGGCAGCAAAATTTCGCACAGCCCTATTAACCATCTTTACAAACTATTCAGCAGTCTTCCTGGTGCCTTAGTACTTCTCTCTCACAATCTTTATGCACAGTCCTGCAGGATAGAGCCTGCTGTTAATCATCCTGTTGATTCATTAGCCAGAATGGAATCTAGCTCTCATTCCCATACTTGTATTTGCTCTGCAGTAGAAACAGGTGTTCAAACCAATAAAGCATTTTTGATTCAGTTCAGCAGATAGGACTCTGAACACATTCAGGGATTACTGACTTAAAGATTACTACACAGTCTTTGCCTGACCATAACAGCAATTTAAATGATTCGCTTTTTCCAGGATATTCTCCCAAACAAATTCAACCTTTTAGCTTTTAGTTTCGAACGATGTAATTTACTCTCTGTTCTCTTTCTTTGTTTCAGTTCCTTAAAGAAAACATGTCCGTGAAGGTTTGAGCAACATTTAACATTAAAGTTTATGGCACTTGCTGACAGTGAAGTAACAGAGAGTCCCTGGGCATGTGGTAACTGTCATTAGGTTTACTAAGTCAAATACTTCAATAAAAAATCAACACTATTTTTAGTTCTCTTATAACAAACTACTTGATGGCAAAGCCAGGGGAGCTGCTAAATTGTGATTAGGAGAAGTCCACCAGAAAGTGTCAGAAGGCTAGAGAGGACAGGATAAGCCACTACTAAAAGTTCACAGTTGGAACTTATATACCTGTGGTAATATGTTTGCTATAATCTTCAGTTAGCTAAGAACAGAGCATGAACATTTCATCTTCCTGTTTAGGATGAAAAACTTAATTGCATAAATTCCTGCCCTGACCATCAGTCACTAAATGATTTCAACTTTCCTCCGCAGGCTTCAGTAGGATACCCACAGGGGGTGCATCCAGATGAGTGGGCATGTGCCTCTTGCCCCGTCTCAAACCCCTTTGAGACAGGGCAACAGCCACATATGGGAATGAGAAAATGTTCCGTGCATTGCAGGTTTGCAGCGCAGGGAGAAAATTAGACCCCTATATCCAGGGGTCTAAAAAACCTGAAGTTTAAAAAAGCGGAGCAGGGCACAGTCCGCCTGAGGCAACCAGAGGCTGGGTCCTCCATGGAAATGCTCTGGCTGCCAGAGCATCTCTATGGTTGGCCCCTCGCCCAGGTGCTGAAACACAAGGCTGGCTAGGCCATGTGTTCAGCACTAGGGCTCCAGTGCCAGTGAGTAAGGGGTTGGGGGGCTTGGAGGAGGGGGGGAGGGGACCATGGGGGGGACTTCCACCAGCCCCGCCCACTCCCCCAGGCTCCCCATCCTGGGACCCACC
>NW_005843812.1:1142-1664 GCF_000455745.1 Alligator sinensis | reverse complement strand
GGGTGGGGCATGTGAGCCTTGCAGGGGGGGTAGTAGCCCCTGAGGGGGCCATTTGGACCCTGTTGGGGGGAGCCGTACCCTTTGTGTGGGGGCCGTAACCCCTGTTGGGGGGCCATAGCCCCTGTGTGGGGGCCAAATCTGTGGGAAAATATATATTCATGTATTCATGAATTCATGAAACATGTATTTAGAGTTCACTTTATTATTATGATAAGAGACATGCTTTAACACTGTAGATATATCAATAAAACATTGGCCACCTGACCTCTCTCTCTCTCTCTCTCTTTATAGTGGTCTTTTGTTTTACTTGTGGGGGAACATGGATTTGGGGGTATTTTACAGAGTGACTTTGGGATTTTTTTATCAGGGATTTTTCAGTTTTCCAATAGGGAACAGCAGAATTCCTGCTAAGACCCTGCCTGCTCAGAGCTGGCACCTTAGACCCAGCTGGCTGTGGCTGACTTCCTGGCCAAATAGGGCCAGGAGGACATGCTTTGACAGTTCAAAGCAGGCCACCACACC
>NW_005843812.1:0-1075 GCF_000455745.1 Alligator sinensis | reverse complement strand
CCCTGCAACCACAGTCCACTGGCAGCTGGCTGTGCAGTCCCCATCTGGGTCTGGCAGGTGCATAGCAGGTTACAGCCAGGCAGAAACCCCCACTGCCAGACTGCTGCAGTGGGTAGAGGGTGCAGGGAACTCTCAGGGCTGCTTCAGCAGTCCAGCTGGCACAAGGGGTAGTCTTCCCAGGTACTAATTGGCTGGGCCCCAGAAGCTCATAAGAGCTAGTAGCCCTGAGCTACTTGCCAGGGTGGCTTTTTATACTGCTGGGGCCAGGACAGGGCAGCTTTTTATACTGCTGGGGACAGCACAGGTGCTGGCCCTGTGCTGTAGCTCCCCCTGGCTGCAGATCTGGGAGGAGCCAGGCAGGGTCATTTTGCCCCAAGTGGCACAATTTGCTCCACAACAAAGTGCATGTCCAAGCATGTGCACTGAGACAAAGACGCGGGTCAAATTTGCACTGCTTCTATTTGAGCTGCTGCAAGCTCATGTGCTTGTATGTGTGGATGTGCCCAGGAACTGTGGCAAAGTTACCAAACAGCAGCAGCAAAACTAAAATGAAAACAAAACAACGCCCCTCCCCCACAAAAGTAGAGATGTTCTATCAAAGTCCTTCTACTTTAAGCAGCCTGTAAATCAGTGCTATAGTTCATTCTTTTTTTTGCTAATCTTATTAATTTGTGAAAGAAAGGAATGCCCTATGACCTACAATCAGACTGAGGGAGGATCTGATCAGAACAGACTGGGAGGGTGTTAGTGCTGGCAAGCAGTCTATATTTCTTTTTTTTGTTTTTTGTTTACTGCATAAGGGAGGGTTCCTGAGTAAGCAGGTTGGTTCGGTTCCATTTTTATATTCTCTGATTTATTGCTCTTTTGACCTCCAGTTGTCTCAACTGTGATTTATACACCTCACTACCCCCTGAACGGAGCTGGTCCCTGGAGTTTAGGGTCTCCTCATGTCTGCTTTTTCTCTCTCTCTCTCTGTTCACCTTGCTTTGACCTTGTGTGACTTGTCAGTAATATATGGCTCTCCGTCCTTCAATGCAAATGTGACAGGTGGGCGGGACCGGCAGTCCCGCCCCCT
>NW_005843811.1:42608-43023 GCF_000455745.1 Alligator sinensis | reverse complement strand
CCAACCACTTCATGCAGCCTGATCCCAGGATTACACACAAATATCTCCCACACCCAGTGGAGGACACGAGCCCGGCACCGCCAAACACCGCTGCCTTAATGTCTAAAGGAGCCACGTGTCAAGTTGTATTGCAGGGAGGAACTTGTAATTATTACTATTTAGTTGATATTAAATCAGCAAGGGGCCATGTCAATCCTTGGGGGTCTTTGGCAAAAAGACTACTGACAGTTTCCACAGTTTGAATTTCAGGGGGTGGAACAACACCCGTCTGCACACATGACAGCACAAGCTATTTGAGGTCAGCACCCTGAAATGGCAGCACAGGGCAGGTCCGCAGTTTCCAGGCTCCCTTTCACCCTGGGCAGGGAGCATTTGTGAGAGGGGAGTCGGGGGGAGGGGACAGGCACAACTCACC
>NW_005843811.1:40376-42570 GCF_000455745.1 Alligator sinensis | reverse complement strand
GACCCAGAGCTCCACCTGTCCTCGCTGGATGCGGCAGATCAAGTCAGGTGTGGGACCTCGATATCCTGCTTGGGCAGTAGTTATAGAGAGTTTAACCAAGACCTATCACAGGTGGGGCCAGAAGGGCCATTTGGCCCAGGCCTCTTATTCATGGAGAGCCTCAAATTTAGACTTTGTTAAAGTCTAACAATACAATTATTGCATTGCATTTTTTCATGTTTTAAAAGTGTTAATTTGATAAATGTAAACATTTAAAATATACCACGAGTTTTGGCATTTCATTTTTTAATATACCAGGAGCCTCAAAAAATGGAAGTGGCCTGGGCCTCTCTCGACCTCTGAGAGGGCCTGAGTTTAACCATTGGTACTGAACGCAAAATAAGCAACTGAAATTTGGGGAATGGAGCCAATGAACTCAAGGATTATACTAAGGACTTGAAGGACAAGGGAGGATGGACATTTAGGCTAAAAGGGAAGGCATAGCAGGTAGAAGAGGACGGTCCTTTTCATCCAGGTAGTGGACATATGGGCATAGGAAGCAAACACCAGTGCAATTCAAGGGAAATGAGTGGAAATGAGTTTGGACAGGACACACTAGGCAAGAGAGGGAGGAAATCAGAATAACTGCCCAAGGAATGGCTGTTACTGCATTTTGAGGCACAAAGACTGGCAAATGATATGATCATGGTGAGAAGGCAAAGGGAAATCCTGTTATCAAGGAGGAAGACTCCAGGGAAGGCGGCTGGATCAAATGGAGGAGGAATATATACAACTATGAGATGTGAGAGGTCTGATCATGGACAGAGCAGTGGGGAGCTCTCCCGCCGGCAAACCGTTCATATTTTCATACTTGTTAGGGTTGGAAGGGACCTGAGTAGATCATCACGTCCGACCCCCTGCCATGGGGAGGAATGAATCCTGGGGGACCCCACTGCCCACATCCCTCCAGGTTGAAAAATACCCGTCCACCACCACTCTCTGTGTGCAGCCCTCCAGCCACTTTGCAACCCATCTGACTGTGTAGGCATCGACGCCACAGTCACCTAATTTCTTAATGAGAACAGGGTTGACCCAAGGAGAAAACACCACTTCAGAGCTCACATGGGTCCAGGGCAGAACAAGAGCCAGAGCTTTGCCCAGGGAAACGAGGGCTTGGTAGTTCCTCAGCATCTGGTCCCGGTAAAGCCCCTTGTCTTCCCCTTCCAGGAGCTCCCAGTCCTCCCGTGTGAAATACACTGCCACGGCCTCAAACACCTCAAACATCAGTGTCTCCTGCCCCGCTGCCCCCACGGCCCTGTCTGCACTCACTCTGCACTACAGCGCTTTGCACGCTTAGCCAGGACAGACAGGGGTACGCTACTCAGCTGACACGTGACATGCAGGGATCCTGGTTTTGTGTTTAAAAATTGCAAATTCTCTCATAAAAAAACCAAACAATTGCTCCCAACCCATAGCCCCCCCACCCCTGCGGTGGCCCGTGAGCAGGGAGCCAGTGAGCAGGGACTGCCAACAGGAGTCATTTCCAGACAGTTTGCAGGTAGGAATGCAAACCCCCTGCAAGGGCGCACCAGTGTTTGCGCCAGCGTTGGCACAAGGCGGGCAAGCAGAAGCCAGGTCCGATTCTTTGGCAGGGGAGAGAGGAAGACACGTCACTCTGCATTAATGGTAAGGACGTGGTGGGCTGCCAGGGACCCGGCCCAGGGATGCTGCCTGCCCGGGGCTCCTCTGAGTCCTCCACCCACACAGAGCCCGCATGCAGGTTAAGCCACCCTCCCCCCGTCTGTGGGGGCTGCCTGGCAGGGCCTCTGTGGGCTGTGGGGGGAGTGGGGAGCGGGAGTTCCCTCGCCTGTCCCACGTGTGCCCACCTTCGGGCCCTGCAGGGGCAGGTGAGGGAGCTCCAGGCGGAGCTCAACGGGCTGAGGGGAATCAGAGCTGCCGAGGACAAAATTGACGGGTATTTCCATTCTCTGCAGAGTCAAGTACCTAGTGGAGAGGCACCCCGGGAGGGACCCAACACCCCAATGGTATCACAGACCGTTACCACCAGGGCCAGGGCTATTTGTGCTCCCGCAGTGTCGACCCGCGCAGTACACCTGGGGAACAGGTACGAGGCCCTGGCAGCGTGGGAGGAGGAGGCAGGGGAGGATGACTCAGAGCAGCCGATGTGGCTCCACGCACGGCGCAGACCGCGCGA
>NW_005843811.1:27385-37500 GCF_000455745.1 Alligator sinensis | reverse complement strand
AGGTCAGGGAGGAGGGTAGGGAATGCTTCCTCAGCCATAAATGCACTCCTCCCTGCAACTCAGGGGCTCATCTACCAGAAGCCCTGGAGTAGGAGGAAGGAGAAAGCTGGGAGGCAGCCAAGGAAAGTCCCTGGGTGTCAGTTGAAGACAGCGGTCTGGGGGAGGGCACCCTGCCATTAAGGCACTTCTTCCCCTGGGACTACTATCTGCTTTTAATTCCTGATGGGGAATGCATAGGCTCCAAGCCTGATACAAAGATCATCTCCTCATCACATGGAGAAGACGCAGCAAACACTATCTGGCACAGGGACACGTGGCTCAGGACCATACAACCCCCACCAACAAAAGAAGAGAGCGACTGCAGCGGAGAAGAGGTCCAGACGAGTGGTATGGAGGACAGCCACAGTGACAACAGCAGCAGCAGCGGGCCCTCCAGTGGAAGCTGGTGTGACAATGAAGAAGAGACCAGTTGAGCAGAGTACCTGACCCCAGAAACGGGACATGAGTAGGTGTAAAGGGAGGGCTGGTTGGAGAGACCAGAAAGGACTGGGTGCATTTTGTGTGTTTTGCGCATGGCTTCAGACATTGTAATGGGTACGGGTGGCCCGCGGGCCTGCGGGCCTTTGTACAGGTGCGCAGGTGCACGGGAGTGTGGGTGCAAGGGTGCAGGGTTTGTTATTCTGTAACAGGATAGGTTTAGATATATATAACCATAGATAGAGAGAGAAATATATTTTTACAAAAAAAAAATCTCATCTCCCCTTCGTTGGGGCTGATCTCTGCCTGAGGTGTTTCTTCTTACCCCTTCCCCACAATCAAAACTTGTGGGTGAGCCTCTGGGTTCTGGACTCCCACTGTACCCTACAAGGGACAAAGCCTGGGGGAAATCTATTCTGGAGTCCACCAGCATGTGGGTGCTTGTCTGAATGCACCACTGGTGGGTGCTGAGCACGCAGACATCTCCCACGGCTTCCTGCACGGCTGGCAGAATTAGAGATGCTTCTGGGTGTGGATGTGCTGATACTGGGACAGGTGGGAGAGATGGGGGAAGCTTTTCCAATACTCAGACCACCGATGTAGCTTCTCCCCTGTGTAGATGCACTGGTGTTCAGCACAGGCTGCAGGAGTAGGTGAAGCTCTGCCTACAATAAGAGCAATGATGTGGCTTCTCCCATTTGTGGATGCACTGTGGGTGAAGCTCTTCCCACAGTGGAAGGGGCGCGTGTGAACTGCAGCGTGTTCTCCGTGTTTCCGTTCAAGCACACGCCGCGCTTCTCCACACCACAGGCATGTCCCTGCTTGTGCACCTGCGCGTGCTGCAGTGTCAGGCGCGTTCACAACTGCTGGTGCAGCACTGCACGCACCCATGTGTAGAAATGCCCTCGGGGACTCGTGCCAGGCATGCTCACGGGGGAGCTCCTGAGTGTGCAGCACATCCCAACCTCAGGTGTGCGAGGAGATGCTCACGCTGCCTTCCTGGGCCGTGCGCGTGCTGTCCCGCTGCCCCGCGCCCAGCAGGTGCGGGTGTGAGCCGAGCCGAGCCGAGCCGGGAACAGGCTCCAGAGGAAGGGGCTGCGCCCTGGAGCCCAGGGGAGCGGGGCTGACGGCAGAAGAGGCAGGCAGGGGCCAGCAGCGCAGGGGGATGCGGCCCAGAGCCAGGGACCACGTCCCTGCACGGTTACATGGGAACTAGGGCAGAGGCACACCGTTTTTGCACACTTGAATGGACCCAGAGGGGCCGGACTTTCATCCTCAATTCCCTCTGTGCAAAAAGGACGTTTAGTCTCTACCTACAGGGACTTGTTACCATCGTTCATTTTCCCTGTGCCGGATGAAGGGAGTGTGAGCCCAAAAGCTTGCTGAAAAAGACAGCTTTTTGTGCGCTTTCTTACTTAGTGCAACAAAAGGTATCGTCTCCGAACCAAGAGCCCTAGATTTTTGCATTCCTGGTACCTGGTGATTTTCCAAAGGCCTGAGTACGCTGGTGAGGGGTGGATGTGGGAAGCGGAGGTCCAAGGGTCTGGACTCCTAAGAGGTCCTTCCCGAGAGGGGAGCCTGGTGCCAGCTCTGCTGAGGTCCCCTGCCAGGTCTCCAGTGGGCTCGGCTGCAGGGCCGGGCTCCCAAAGGCTGCTCTCACTCCAGCCTGCTGGTACCAGGAGCCAGGCCAACCCCGCTGGGGAGGGTGAACGGGATGCTGGCTGCACGGCTCCCACGTCTGCTGTTAGCCATACACATGGGGGCACCTTCAGCAGGCTGGCAGCTTTTTCAGGGAGCATTGAGGGGACGTTATCTTCTGGCAGCTGCCCCATTCCCAGCTATCATGTCCCCGAGTTGGGCCCTGCTTGGAGACGGGGCCCTGGCCCTCACACCGAGCTGCGCACAGGCTGGTACAGAACAGGGAGCAGTGTGCTGCTCTCAGCTCATGCCCTGGGGCCATGTCGACACCAGCCCCCCCTGGCCTGGGTATCTCAGCCGCCTGCGGAGGGTTCGGGATTGAGAGTATGGTCAGGGGTAGAAAGGTAAGAAAGGTTTATTTCTTAACAAAAACACAACTACGCGTAGTAACAAGACAAGCAATGACAGACAAAAGCAATCCGGCAACTTATCGGCAGTCCCCTCTGATGCCTGATACACAGCAAGCTTCTTTTCCTCAAAGTTCAGCTAAGTCAGGTGTCCCTTAACAGCACTGTCCGAAGGGTACCGGGAAGGACCTTGGAATGCAGTCTTTGGGCTCCTCGAGGTCCACGGGCCCGCTGATCCAGGCAACAGCTAACACATCCTTTTCACAGAGCTGTATCTTCCTTCTGAATGGTTTCCAGATATTCCAGCCAATTTATAACTGCTGAATGATTCTGATAATGTACAACCACTCAGATTCCTTTTACTTCAACTGTCCTTAGACTGACCACTAGCAGTACAAGCCTTGCATTCTTTTGGTAAGGTAATTTTAACTATGCCACAGGGCCTTACTACTTCAAGGCTTTGCTAAATTTACTAGGCCTTACTTGACACAAGGCCTCACTACATCTTAGATTTTAATTAAGCTTTTAGCAACAGCATATAGCTTAATATCTAAACAAATACAGAAAAACACTTGGTATTATTTTCGTAGAGCCTTTAGCAAGCACCTTTATCACACAGGCACACTTTTCAGCTGTCACACTCCACCCCTTGCTTGCTGAAGCACTATGATAGCTACAATTGAAATGCTAAAGCCACATGTGCTACATCGGGAAATGGGGAGGGATCTATAAATTTAACTTGCATAGCATGAACAGATTTACGACAACAATGATTAAAACACTATTTAGCTGTTGCCACTAGGGCAATGCAGAATACAAGATGCTTAAGATAGTTAGCTACATAGTTGAGGTGGCACTTGGTGACACACGAATAGTACAGATTACTTTAGACTATTTGCAAGGCTCGGGTACGCTGACAGCCAGACTGATGCTTCGCCCACCCTCTCAAGCAAGGAGAGCCAATTGAGTGCCTTGCTAAGCCTTTGCCTCAAGGCATTGCAGCTTATTTTTCAATTGATTCTAGTTTTCTAACCGTGGCACATCTACATCTGATACCCATGAATTGAGTATTGTAAAGTTGAGAGGCATAGCCTCAGAGGAAATTTCTGGCCATTTTAGGGCAATAGTATGGTTACTTAATTGCAGTAGAGCAACGGCTCCACTTTTAGCTCTTAGGCAACACGAATTGCATAAACTCGAGGTGGTACTATTTTCATGCAGCAAACGACCTGCTCTTTCTCAACAAACACGTTGCTCTGTTGTTACATATGACACGTTAGGTAACTCATATATGCAGGTCATGTTAGGTGGGCTGAGGGGCAAGCCTCTCCATAGGGTCCGTAATCTAAGTAAGGTGTTACTAATTTGAACTGAGGGGGACTGTGCTACTTACCGAGGACCATCAGGGATAACTATTTCCCATAGGGGACAATGCAGACTCCAGTCTCAAAGGCATCATCCTCCTAGCCCCGTGTTTAGCAAATAAGCAGTGGTCTAGTTTCCCTCTTTTACTTCCTGCACCAGGAATTAACATTTTCCTTCTCAAGTGGTAATCCAGGTAATTTGATAGGGGTATCTCTCTAAATGTTACAGGTGTGACAGGCTAGCTGGCAGTGACCTAGACCAGGGGTTTTGAAAGGGCAAAAGATGATTGGAGGACTTGGGATTCCCTTTCCTCACCAATCGGGCCCTAGAGATTCACCCCTCATGTCCCCTGATTGGCCCCTTGGGTCACCTGGAGGGGGATAAAAGGGGCAGTGTGGTTGACTCAGGGGAGAGACCAGTGAGGGACTATGAGGAAGGAGCTTCAAAGAGCTGAGCCAGCAGGGTGGAAGCAGTTGCCCCAGAAGAGCCTGAAGGAGCAGCACCTGCAGGCAGCAGTGGGACCCTCAGCAGCATGGCGTGTGGCCAGCAGGAGAGGCTTCCTGCTGGGCTCCAGGATCCCCTATGAGAGGCTGTGGCCAGCAGGAGAATCTGAGCAGCAACCTGAGGGGTTCCGAGCTCGGCTTCCAGCTCCTCCAATCGGAGATCAGGCAGCTTGACGTGAGACCGGGGCTCCAGGAAGGTCAAGACCCCTAGCAGGTAGAGTAGAGCTAGCACTGGTGGCTGTGTGGCAGTGTTCCTATCTACCACGTGGGAGATCTGAGTTTAAGTCCCAGCTTTGGTGATTGGGGGTGAGTGGGCTAATAAGGAGAAATTCTTCTTGCAGTAGACAGGAGCCATTATGTTTTCCACTTTTCTCCCCCTCCAGGTACCTAGGCCTTATATTTCTTTGTCCTTTGACATTCTGTATTTGGTGCCTTCTTATATTTCCCCAACCAGTATTGTTTGCTCTGCTGTTTGTGTTTTATATTTTGTTAACCCTGTCTTTTGTCAACGGCTGTAAGTGTCTAACCTTTGTTGAATCCTGCCCCGTTGGGGCATTGTGGTGTCCACTATACCCCCTGATTATGCGTGTTGTGTTCCCAGTATTGTTCCCTCATTAAAAGGTATATGGTTAAGTCCCCAGTGGTGGTCTGGCTCTGCTCTATAGGGGGAGGAGAGTCCCTACACCTCCCACAGCACGTGTGCACCTGCTCTGATCCCTTCAGCTGGAGAGGGGGTACCTTTTGGAGTACCGCCCAGGTTACACAGGCATCTCATGATGCTCTAAGCCAGGGGCTAGTCTCTATTTTTAATTATTTATTATCTGGGAAAATGCATATTCAATGATGAGTGGTCTTGTGCACACGCAGTACTCCAAGTTTGACCTTTGTGTGCTTTAAAAGTGGTGTCTATCATGACTTGGGCAAGACGGACTGTCTCTAATCCTACATCAGTTAGTAATTCGTCAGCGTACTCTAAAGTTTTTCCTTTGAGTATGCCTTCACTAGTGAGCAGCCCTACCGCCTGTCGGAGATTGGCTACTCCTTCAGTGTTTTTCTGGGATTTGTCTAAGTTCCGCATATTCATAGCGGAGTTAAGTCCATCCCAAAGATAACCTGGAGTATCTCTTCATCTGCGGCACTAAAGTGCACTCATGGAACGGAAAATGACTGGCCAGTCTCATCTAAGTAACCCTTCAGCTACCTGAGCTCCTGCTGAGCAGTTTGGAAAAGCAGCTCAGACATACCATTGTTCTGGTCTGAACAATATTCGGGCAGTGAACAACGAAGCATTTAGGAAGGTTGGGATTTTAACTTGTGACCTCCACCAGGGTGTAGAGTTATACACAGGTGGTGTCAGGGCCTCCCATGGGGAAACAGCCACAGATAGTAGTGAACACCCCGTTTCTCACAGATCACATTTATCCTTCCTTCTTTGGGAGCCTGTAACTATGCTTCACTTCCCAGAGAGCGAAAGAGCTCCCACTGTTGCTCATGGGGACGATGCTGTATCGGGTTAATGAAACGGCATTGTCCAGGAAGAATCATAGCACTGATTTGCTTTAGGAACTCTACTGGCATGAAAGGATGAGGATAAGTGGTGGAGACTTGCGGATACAGCCTCTTTCTGGTTGTATTAAAGTGGGTACCATTCTACCACGCCTCTGTGTAGGTATGATTCACAAACCATGTAATAACTTTGTTCCAACCTGTAATGCACTCTCTTACCTGGTGGGCCTCACACCATCACTAGAGAGTGTTGTCAGCCATAGGAATGGGAGGGGGCAATATTCTCCCATAAATGCAGTGGCTCAAGAGGCTGAACAGATGCAGAATGCACTATTGGGGACACAAACTCAGGGACGTTGAGCTCAACAGGGTTTCCCTCAGGCGGGTTTCTTCCAGTATGGATACTGCAGCTGGACCATGTGAAGCTTATCTGAATGCGTTTCCAGGGGATGGTCTTCAGGGTCAGGCCACTCCTTGAGGTCTTCAGGAGCAAGTTCATTAATATCTGGGTAATAAGAAGGATAGTAGACGTGCCCTACCGAGGAAACACAACAAGGTGTTAATAAAAAGAGTATGTTCATAACAATGACACCAAACTTTGGGGCAAAGCATCCACACCAGAAGACAGGCAGGTGATCCAGGCTGACCTGGACAGGCTCAGCAAGTGGGCGGACGAGAATCTGATGGTGTTCAACGCCGATAAATGCAAGGTTCTCCACCTTGGGGAAAAAAACCCCGCAGCATCCTTATAGGCTCGGCAGTGCTATGTTGGCTAGCACTATGCAAGAAAGAGACTTGGGGGTCATCATTGACCACAAGATGAACATGAGCCTGCAATGCGATGCTGCGGCTAGTAAAGCGACCAAAACGCTGGCTTGCATCCATAGATGCTTCTCAAGCAAATCCCGGGACATCATTCTCCCCCTGTACTCGGCCCTAGTGAGGCCACAGCTGGAGTACTGCGTCCAGTTTTGGGCTCCACAATTCAAAAAGGATGTGGAGAAGCTTGAGAGAGTCCAGAGAAGAGCCACGCGCATGACCAGAGGTCAGGGAAGCAGACCCTACGATGACAGGCTGAGAGCCCTGGGGCTCTTTAGCCTGGAAAAGCGCAGGCTCAGGGGTGATCTGATGGCCACCTACAAGTTTATCAGGGGTGACCACCAGTATCTGGGGGAACATTTGTTCACCAGAGCGCCCCAAGGGATGACGAGGTCGAATGGTCACAAACTACTTCAAGATCGTTTCAGGCTGGACATAAGGAAGCATTTCTTTACTGTCCGAGCCCCCAAGGTCTGGAACAGCCTGCCACCGGAGGAGGTTCAAGCGCCTTCATTGAACACCTTCAAGATGAAACTGGATGCTCATCTTGCTGGGATCCTATGACCCCAGCTGACTTCCTGCCCTTTGGGCAGGGGGCTGGACTCGATGATCTTCCGAGGGCCCTTCCAGCCCTGATGTCTATGAAATCTATGAAATTCACCACTTCATGGTGCCAGTCAATTTAGACCAACCGGTGACAGAGCAGGACTCGTCTTCAGTAGCAGGCTCAATTAGAAATGGTTATGGCTGCACTTGTGGACAGATCCAATCTGTAGGAACAAGACAACAAGGAGCTTGGCTCCCATTAGAAAAATCTGACTTAAATACCCACTATGTATTATGCATACCTTTTGCTAATAGTGTCTTCTCCCATTTATCTCCTTGAGGATGCTTCACTACTACTTGATCTCCTGCCTGGAGCTTTCCTGGGTCACCACCCCTAGGTCACTCTACTGCCAGCTCATGGGGACCACCCAATCCAAAGGCCTGTTGCACAGGGCTACCTCCCAGATGGGGTCAGTTATTGGCCCAATTGATAGCTCAATTCAGGTGCAAGTCCCAGTCTTTAAGAGCCAGGCCAGCGGCTACCAGCAAATTCCATTTGAGGATGCCATTGGCTTATTCTACCAATTCGTTTACCTGCGGATGGTATGGGATGTGATACGTCCATAACATGCTATGTTTTGTGGCCCAGTTATATACAAGATGGTTGCAGAAGTGAGCGCCATTATCGCTCTGTAGTTCTATGGGTCATGGATACCCAGCTAGCAGAGTTTCCAGTGCTGCACAAGTGTCTTGGGCCGTAGCTCTTGCTGAGGCGCGGGCGAACGTTATTTCTGTGACAACTTCTACACCTACAAACTCGTAGGGTCGCAACATGTTTTTGATATTAATGGATTCTATTCATGCAGGTTTATAACTCTGGATGCTTTCTGTCAAGGCTGGTAGTGATGGGATGGCAGCCACCAAGGGGTCAGTATTAGCATTAAGGCAAATAGTCACCCGCCCCCCTCCATTTGGCTTGTGCACTGGCCATACTGGATTGTTATATGGAGAGTGGGTTTTAATAGTAGTTTCATCTTTTAACTGCTGGCTTATGATACATGTAATAAGTTGGGTGGCCTCGGGATGGGGGGGGAGTTTGATACTGGGGTCTGTGTACTCCTTTCATGGTAGGCAGGGTTAGTGGGATCATGCCACATCGAGTTACAGCTGTTACAGCTGTTTCTTCTAGTTCTCGGTGAGGCACTGAGCACCCAAACTGCCAATTCTCTTGTTCAAAGGCAAACCGCTGTCCTCTTAGTCCATTAAGTCCCAGTAAGCTTGGCCCCCCTTTAAGTATTACTTCGGCTACCATCACCTTAGAGCCACTCGAAGTTTGCTTGGACTAGATGTTCTGGTTGTCTGGTGCCTCCGACTCTAATTACTTGATAAGGGGTTCCTTTCTCTCCTTTTTAATCTGCAAAATCTAAAATGCAAATTTGGGCACCTGTGTCTAATAGCATATCAATTGACTTTTCACTTTTACTTAACTGAATCTGTACAGGTATCTGAATTAAGGGGCCAATATTAACTTTAGATACCGGTCCCTGGCCTGCTACTACCCGCATTGTGGCTCCTTTCTTTGGGGGTTGGGCTGGCTGGACTCCCTAGGCCATGTGATCAGGCGGGGTAAAGGCTGCGGCCCAGCTTTTGCCTGGGAAAATGTTGACAGTTTTGCCCTCAGGGCAGAAGATCTCCCTGGTGACACTGTTGGTGGTGCAGAAGGCTCTGCTTTTGGTCTTGCCCTTTTGGTACAGTGTTTAGCTCTCAGCCTTTGCAAGACATTGATGGGCAGTCTATTGATCTGCACTTCATTGAAACAGGCAGCTAACAAGTCTTTCTACATTTTTGCTTGTGGAGTCTTGGGCCGGCCTTTTCCAGCTTTTCTCAACAATTTGGGGGGTCAGGGGATTTGTCTTTCACTGAGGCCACTGCCATGGCCTTGGCACTTTTTATTGGCTTGGTAAGCCTTGGCGTCTGCAAAATGGGTAGAAGCTGCACTAATTGCTGGATCACATCTTTTATCAGGTGATTCACTGCCTCTGGCTCCAAGGCCAACAAGGCCAAGGTGCACTCTGTTGGTGCTTGTCAGCAAACCCTCCTCCACAATGGTGCTGTCATGACTTCTGCATCTGGCGTGTGAGTCTAAACTGCTGCACAAATTATTTCAGTTAGTGATAATGGATACAAGCAGTGGACAGGCTCTTTTAAATTGGCCCAGGCCCAAGAGGCAGGGTTAAGCTCTTCTTCTATATTACTATAACTGGCTGTAGTGGCTTGGAGCGCAGGAGAAAACAAAGTAACATTTTTATCGCTTCCTGCAAACTGATTTAACGAGCTCAGGGCACAGAACTATTTTTGCAGCTTCAACTGTATTCACTCTATTCCCAGGTAAGAAACAGGGGTCCAGATAGTCTTCCTAATTGGGGGGTGGCACAAGCAGCTATGTAAAGCCTTAAATGCCTATATACCAATGCTCGTAGTATGGGGAGCAAACAGGAGGAACTTTCCTTCAGAATAGCCAGTTCAAACCCAGACATAGTGGGGCTTACAGAAACGTGGTGGGATTCATCCCAAGACTGGGCAGTTAGCAGTAGGGGCTATAGGCTCTACAGGCAGGATAGAGAAGGAAGGAAGGGAGGAGGTGTGGCACTCTATGTCAAAGAGCAATATGCATCCTCAGCCAGCAAAATGGGGTCAGAGGGGCAAGCTGAAGTGCTCTGTGTCAAGGTACAAGGGTGTCGTGGGGAGAGGGATTTAATGGTGGGGGTCTACTACAGACCCCCCAACCAAGGGGAGGAGCTGGACCGGGAATTTTTGGGCCAGCTTGCAAAGGCACTTAAGGCAAGGGATGTAG
>NW_005843811.1:25735-26984 GCF_000455745.1 Alligator sinensis | reverse complement strand
AGGAATGCCTGGTTGCCAAAAAGGCAGCGTACACCCGGTGGAAGGGGGGAACTATCTCCAAAGAGGAGTATACTTCCACTGCTCGGGCCTGTAGTGGGGCTGTTAGGAAAGCTAAGGCGGCCATAGAGCTAGGACTAGCGTCCAAGATCAAAGATAATAAAAAGTCCTTTTTCAAATATATAGGGAGGATGAAGAAGGCACCGGGAAACGTGGGGCCCCTGCAAGATATGCTGGGCAATCTGGTGGTTGCACCAAAGGAGAAGGCAGACCTCTTCAACAAATTCTTCACCTCCGTTTTCTTGTGCAAGGAGCGGGACTCCCCCACCGTGATTCAAGACGGGCTTGAGGGGAACGCGTCCAGGCCTAAGGTTGAGGAGGACCGGGTTAGAGTGCTTCTGGACGGGCTGGACGTGTTCAAGTCAGCAGGTCCAGATGCTCTCCACCCCAGGGTGTTGAGGGAGCAAGCAGGGGTTATTGCAGGGCCCTTGGCATGGCTTTACGAGCACTCATGGTGCTCGGGCCAGGTGCCAGATGATTGGAAGATAGCCATTGTGGTCCCCATCTTTAAAAGAGGGAGGAGGGAGAACCCGGGCAACTATAGGCCCGTCAGTCTTACCTCAATCCTGGGGAAACTCTTTGAGAAGATCATCAAGGAGCACATCTGTGATGGGCCGGCATCAGGGATGATGCTCAGGGGCAACCAGCACGGTTTCATTAGGGGCAGGTCATGTCAGACCAACCTGACTGCCTTTTACGATCAGGTCACAAAAGCGTTGGATGCAGGTGTTGCTGTGGATGTAGTCTTTATAGACTTCACCAAGGCCTTTGACACTGTTGACCACCCCATCCTCATTAAAAAACTAGGCGACTGTGGCATTGATGCCTACACAGTCAGATGGATAGCAAATTGGCTGAAGGGTCGTACTCAGAGGGTGGTGGTGGACGGGTCATATTGGACCTGGGGGGAAGTGGGCAGCGGAGTCCCCCAGGGCTTGGTCCTTGGGCCCACACTGTTCAATTATTTTATCAGTGATTTGTCTGATGTGGTGAAAAGCAAGCTGTTTAAATTTGCTGATGGTATGAAAATTTGGGGTGAGGTGGGCACGCTAGTAGGGAGGGAAAGACTGCAAAGAGACCTGGATAGGTTGCTGGGGTGAGCTAACAAAGACAGGATGCGTTTCAATACGGACAAGAGCAGGGTGCTGCACTTGGGCAGTAGTAACCAGCAGCACACTTATAAGATGGGAAA
>NW_005843811.1:22543-25087 GCF_000455745.1 Alligator sinensis | reverse complement strand
TATATAGAAGCAGCTGACAGCCTCTTCTAAATTGGTCCATGCCCAAGGGGCAGGGTTAAGCTCTTCTTCTATGTTACTATAACTGGCTGCAGTGGCTTGGAGCACAGCAGAAAACAAAGTAACATTTTTATCACCTCCTGCAAACTGATTTAACTGGAGCTCAGGATGCAGAACTATTTTTGCAGCTTTGGCTATATTCACTGAAATTGCAAATGCTCTCCTCCTCTCCATCAATCTTATCCCTTTGATCTTCCCAGAGCTCAGCTTCTGGTTTATCTCTATACAGACACTTGTGGGAGGATGGCTCCACAGTCTGCGCTAACTGCACTCTCTTCTGGAGCGAAGCGGCCACACGTGGGATCAAAATTTTTCCTTTCTTCCGTTTTAATGTTTCCAAGCAGCTCTGCGTAGCTCTCACAGCCTCGCAAGCCACGCTGTTGGAATTTCTCACATCTTTTAACTCCTTACCCAGCCGGGTGACTTCTTCCCGGAGCTGGGCATTCTCTTTGGCCCCTAACCGCAGGCATGTTGCCAGCAGCCACGACAGGCACCCCTTCCTGTGCTTACCCCAGGCAGCAGTAGCAAACCTAGCCCAATGATAGGGTACAGTTCCTGGGTGACTCCAGGCAGGTCTCAACCTATTCTTATCCGACCCGGGATTCTCCATCCCCGTCACCTCCTTAAGCAAAGCCACTAACGGGGCCCACACAACTGCCTCCTTTCTGCCCTTTCTCTCTGGACCAGAGCCTCTCAATCCTGTTTGTGACGCCAATTTATGTCCCAGCCGCCTGCGGAGGGTTCGGGATTGAGAGTATGGTCGGGGGTAGAAAGGTAAGATAGATTTATTGACTTAACAAAAACACAACTACGTGTAGTAACAAGACAAACAATGACAGACAAAAGCAATTTTGTCTGGTTAAGGTCCCTTCCGACCCTGAAACTATGAAACAATTCACGTTGGCAACTTATCATCAGTCCCCTCTGATGCCTGATACACAGCAAGCTTCTCTTTCTACAAAGTGCATCGAAGTCAGGTGTCCCTGAACAGTGCTGTCTGAAAAGTACCAGGAAGGACCTTGGAATGCAGTCTTTGGGCTCCTCAAGGTCCATGGGCCCACTGATCCAGGCAACAGCTAACTAATCCTTTTCACAGAGTTGTATCTTCCTTCTGAATGTTTTCCAGATATTTCAGTGAATTTAAAACTTCTGAATGATTTTGATAACGTACAACCACTCAGATTCCTTTTACTTCAGCTGTCCTTAGACTGACCAATAGCAGTGCAAGCCTTGCGTTCTTTTGATAAGGTAATTTTAACTACGCCACAGGGCCTTACTACTTCAAGGCTTTGGTAAATTTACTAGGCCTTACTGGATACAAGGCCTCACTACATCTTAGACTTTAATTAGGCTTAGCAACAACATATAGCTCAATATCTAAACAAATACAGATAAACACTTGCTATAATTTTCATAGAGCCTTTAGCAAACAGCTTTATCACATAGGCACACTTTTCAGCTGTCACACTGGGAAGCCTGGTACCATGTAGGGCCCAGTCCATGCGGGGCACAGTCCTGAGCACTGTGCAGCCTACTGCCTCATTGCAACTGGGCACGAGGCCAGGCTGGTGGAGCTCTACATGTAGTGAGCCGGACCAGGCAGGGGCGCAGAGGTGGTGTAGAGAAGGTGGCAAAAATGGAAATGAGTGCGGGGACATGTGCAGGGTGTGGGTGGGGTGACTGGACATAGGGTGGGACATGGCGGCCATATGTTGATACACCAGGGAGGCAGTTTTCCTTAAGTGTTCCTGGGGATATCTGTTCTTCTGGCGGGGTTTAGTACACACACACACACACACACACACACACCCCTCCACTAACTTGTCTTGTGACTGCTGTGGTTTACCTGACAGTGTAAAACACACCTTTACAGTCACACCATTCCTAGTCCCATAACAGAAAACTTCACAGCGTGCCCACGCACCTATCACAATCACCTTTAACTATTACATAGTTCCATAGTTGGTCGGGTCGGAAGGGACCTGAGTAGATCATCACGTTTGACCCCCTGCCATGGCAAGAAAAAGTACTGGGGTCAAAGGACCCCAGGAAGGTGTTCGTCTAACCTCTTCTTAAAGCCCCCCCAGGGTAGAAGCCAGCACCACTTCACTTAGAAGTTGGTTCCAGATCCTAGCCACCCTGACTGTGAAGCAGCGCCTCCTGATGTCTAGCCTTAATCTACCCCCTGCCAGCTTGTGACCATTATTTCTAGTCACTCCTGGTAGTGCTCAGGGGAACAGGGACTCCCCCAATGCCTGCTGGTCCCCCTTTGCCAGTTTGTAGACAGCCCCCAGATCCCCCCTCAGCCTTCTCTTGTGGAGGCTGAACAGGTTCAGGTCCCGTAGCCTCTCCTCGTAGGGCCTGCCCTGCTGCCCCCTGATCATGCAGGCGGCCCTCCTCTGGACCCTCTCAATGCTGTCCACATCTCTCCTGAAGTGCGGCGCCCAGAACTGGATGCAGTACTCCAACTGCGGCCTGACCAGTGCC
>NW_005843811.1:21102-21719 GCF_000455745.1 Alligator sinensis | reverse complement strand
TTTAGAGATTTCCCGGTTGTTACATTGTCTTCTATTGAGTTCTTCCCTTGGTTGATCTGCAGCTTCCAGGTGTTAATTTGTGTCTGCTACTATGTTACACATTCAATCACTGATTCACTCGCTCTTTCAGGGGCCAGCCTGATACAGGGAAGGGCAGTTTGATTCCTGCCCTTGTTAACATTGTTACAATGTATAACTTACTGATGAAACTAAAACACATTTAGTTGAAAGTTGAAAGGTGAGGAGTATAAAATATAAGCTACAAAAGTAATGCCATGGCACACAAATAGATAAAAAATACCAAAATACAAGGGGAGATACAAAATGCACACATACAAATTTTAAAACACAATTCCTTATCTTAAAGTGAAAGAGAGAGGAAGGAAGAAAAGGTAGAAAAAAAGAAACATATCCAAAGAGGGGAGAGCAAATGCAGGCAAGAGGAAAAGGGGGCTTTCTGCCACAGTACAAGTCACTGATGAAGATGTTGAAAAGTGCGGGTCTGAGGACCGAGCCCTGGGGGACCCCACTGCCCACATCCCTCCAGGTAGAAAATGACCCCTCCACCACCACTCTCTGGGTCTGGCCCTCCAGCCAATTGACCACCCATCTGACTG
>NW_005843811.1:17796-21080 GCF_000455745.1 Alligator sinensis | reverse complement strand
AAGTCCAGAAAGACTACATCCACCGCAACACCTGCGTCCAAGGATTTTGTGACCTGGTCATAGAAGGCCACCAAGTTGGTCTGACAGGACCTGCCTTGAATGAACCTATGTTGGTTGCCCCTGAGCATAACCTCCCCTGCTTGCCCCTCATGGACATGCACCAGGATATCAATTACAATTACTACTTCAGTGCCCTCCCCCTCCTTCCCAGCTCCCCCACCCATTTGTCCAGTCCTTTCACTCATTATTGTATTCGGTGTCATTCTCCATCATCATTGTCCTCGTATTATTCATTGTTTTCTTTGGAGGGCTCATCTCTGAGGAGTCTATGTGACTCCCCTCCCTTCCATATGATCCATATGATATCTCCCATTGGTTCCCTGCCTTGTGTGCCAGGTTAGAGTGGAGTGGGCACAATAAGCCCCATGGGTTGGATGTGGCCTGCCAAGGGATATATGGCCCATGGCAGGTCCCTTGGCTCTGCCTGGCCCAGGCCCAGAGGCAGCCCAGGTTGTGGCTTGTGCAGCCAATCCCACTGCACCTGGCCATGCAGTGGGGCTGGGGCAGTGCAGTGGCTAGACTCCACTTCCTGGCTGCCCTGGCAGTGGCTCCTTCCAGCTGACTCTGCCAGTGATGTGGGAAGGGCCACAGTGTTCCTAGGGGTGCCTAAGACCTCAGTCAGATGCAGTGACCGACTGGCTGTGGCCATGGATCAGCCATGGAATCACAGACAAAGAGGGTTGAAGTGACCTCCGGAGGTCACATCTAGTCCGACCCCCTGCTCAAAGCAGGACCAGCCCCAACTACATCATCCTAGCCCAGGTTTTGTCTACCCAGGTCTTAAAACCCTCGAAGGATGGAGACTCCACCACCTCTCTGGGGAGCCTGTTCCAGTGCCTCACCACCCTCCTCATGAGACGAGTCTTCCTAATACTAACCCGAACTTCCTTTTGTGTGGGCCGGCTCCCGATCCCGTGTGCCAGCCGGGCCCATCTTTGTGCCCGCAGGCTGTGGCCAGCAGCCTGGGCACGCGGGGCCGGAGAAAACCGCGGGGCGGTTGTGTACGCGCGAGCTAGAATCAGTTACGGAGGCGTAATGGCTGATTGAAAAGATTATTTACTTACACCCAAGGTGGTTGCGGTGTAGGCTGGACAGCTTTCCAGGCGCAGCTTCTCTTGAATCCTCGTTGGGGGACTCTGACAAACTCGGTTCTTTGACCCCGGAGTGGTTTAGGCTCCGCGGGTTCGGCAATTCTTTCCTCACGGAGTAGCTGAATCTCCGTGGGTTCTGTTTGGTTCCCAGGTCCCCCGGAGCTGTTAAGACTCCGTGGGTTCGAAAATTGGGTCTATAGGATAGGGATACGTCTAGGATCGCGCCCGACGACGGGGAGAGGCCAGAGGCTGTTTAGACCTCTGTTGCCTTCTTAGGAGAGACGCGTTGGATCCGCAAGGATCTGCAGCACCTAGAGATCTTCTCTCTCTCTCCGTCTCTCTCTCTCCGTAAGTTCTCTAAGCTCTCTCTCTCCGACTTGGGCGGAAACCTCCCAAGCCTTTTGTACAGCTAGCAAGCCAATAGCTAGCCGCCACGTGGGCATAATTTAGATCTGGCCAATAATGTGGCGCGAATCCAAATACAAATGGCGGGAACTCCTTTGCATCGTGCATCACTATGATGCAAAAGAAATGCACCATGCAAAGAAGGCTACAAACTGGCGGGAAATACTCTTTTGCACGCGGGTTCTCCTATTGCAGCAGAAAGCTCCACCGTGCAAAGGAGCTGCAATTTAGCGGGAACATAATTTAGCGGTGCCGAAGCACACACAAACAAAAAACCACAACTTTGGGTTGTGAAACCTTTGATGCAACTTGAGAGCATTTCTCCTTGCTCTGTCACTTGCCACCACTGAGAACAGTCCATGCTCTTTGGAAGCACCCTTCAGGGAGCTGAAAGCTGTTATTAAATCCCCTCTCAGTCTGGTATTTTCCAAATGAACTAAACCCAATTCCCTCAGCCTCTTCTCATGAGTCATGTTCCCCAGCCGCCTCACTATTTTCGCTGCCCTCCGTTGCACTCTCTCTAATCTGTTCACATCCTTTCTGTTATGGGTGGCCTGACGCTGAATGCAGTACTCCAGCTGTGGCCTCCCCAGTGCTGAATAGAGGGGAAGAATCACTACCCGATCAATGAGCAACACACCTACCAATGCAGCCTGGGATGCCGTTGCCCTTCTGTGTAACAAGGGCACACTGCTGGCTCTGGTTCAGCTTCTTGTCCCCTGTCCCCCCAGGTCCTTTTCTGCAGAGCTGCTGCCCAGCCCGCCAACCCCAGCCTGTCCTGGTGTGTGGGATTGCTCTGTCCTAGGTGCAGGACTACACACTTGTCAATGTTGAACCTCATGAGATTGCTTTTTTCATAGATTCATAGAAGTAGGGTGAGAAGGGACCTTGCAGACCTTCTAGTCCGACCCCCTGCCCTGGGCAGGATAGAAAACCGGGCTCAAATGACCCCAGCTAGGTAATCGTCAAGCCTCCTCTTAAAGACCCCAGGGTAGGAGCCAGCACCACTTCCCTTGGAAGTTGGTTCCAGATCCTAGCCGCCCTGACTGTGAAGTAGCACCTCCTGATGTCTCGTCTGAACCTACTCTCTAACAACTTCTGGCCGTTATTCCTTGTTACTCTGGGAGAAGCTCGGGGGAACAAGGTCTCTACCAAATCCCACTGGTCTCCCCTAGTAAGTTTATAGACGGCCACCAGGACCCGTCTCAGCCTTCTCTTGTGCAGGCTGAACAGGTTCAGGTCCCGTAGCCTCTCCTCGTAGGGTCTGTCCAATCCTCCAATTTGTCAAAATTGTCTCAATCCTCCAATTTGTCTAGCTCACTCTGAACCCTAGTACTACCCTCCAGCATATCTACTACTCCCTCAGCTTGGGCCGGCACATGAGTTTGCACGGGAGTTTGCACAGGGGGGACATGAAGGGGCTACACATGAGCACTCTCAGGCCTGAGTTGCCCCCAACTGCCCAATGCACAGCACAGCACACCCCTGGCAACCAAAGCCTGCCCCACACTAAGGAAAGCCATCCGGCATTAGACATCAGGTAAAGGAGACAAGGGACCAACCCTCCCCTGCTCCACACCCTAAGGAAGCCAGGTAGCTAGGGGATCCCCCTACAGACAGCTGTTCAAGCCTGCCTGTTAAACCACAGCAGCAGCAGCAGCGACAGCTGGCGAGCCCCACGTGGAGGCACTGGCCTCCGCCTGGTCTCCTACTTGCGCAAACACCCAA
>NW_005843811.1:16310-16771 GCF_000455745.1 Alligator sinensis | reverse complement strand
GGCTGCACTCAATTTGCTGTGCACAAATAAACTCTGAAGGAATATACCGCAGAGGTTTTTGCTCCAGGGCACACCTTCAAACAGCTTGCCCAGGAGCAAAGATCTGTGGAGCAACAAGCCCCAGAGTTTATTTGTGTGCATTGATTGAACACACAGACACACCCGCACTGATGTCAGCTGATCTCACCAGCAACTCTGCATGTCTATGGGGAAGGGAAAGGCCTCCCCTGGGCTGGGAAAAAGCTCAGCAACACACTGACCTTATCTAAAGATGAGGAGATTTGGGGAGGGGCACTGGTATGAAGCTTTCTTTTTAAATGTCCTGGACTAGGCAAGGCGCAATAGGAAACGTTCAGGGGCTGTGTTCACGTGGGCACCTTGATCTCACCTTCACCATTGCAACGTGCAATGGAGGTAGGAGCCGTGGCCCGATGGGCACCTGCACCAGGTAACAGTGCCCT